>NC_141141.1:71960028-72260893 GCF_053477565.2 Lygodium microphyllum
ACTCACCACCACCATCTGTTCTAAATTTCTTCACACTTTTCCTTATTTCATTCTCAACAAGTATTAGCCATTCTTTAAACTTACCAAAAGCTTGAGCCTTATCACGAAGGAAGTACACCCACATCTTTCTACTGTAGTCGTCGACGATCAACATAAGATAAGAAGATCCCCCCAAGGCTTGTGTAGGCATTTTACCACACAAGTCAGCATGCACCAACTCTAGAGGAGCCTGTGCTCTATTCTTTCTTTCTTGTGGAAATGCCTTTCTATGTTGCTTGCCCATCATACAAGCTTCACATGGTTCCTTCAATTCAATTATTGTAGGTAGGTGAGCAACCATACCTTGCTTTTGCATCTCCTTCAATACTGCAAATCCGATGTGTCCAAACCTTTCATGCCAAATCTTACTTGTGCCCACTCCAGCGGTGGCTGTAAGAGCACTTAGCTCATACAGGTTGTTCCTTCTTTCTCCTTTGCCAACAATTGTGCCAGCACTATCAATAATTTCTGCACCTGTCTTCTTGAACCTCACTTCATGACCAAGATCAGTTATGGCAGCAACTGATAAGAGATTTCTCCTGATTTCGGAAACATACAACACATTTGAAAGCTTTTTTGACTTCACCATTTGCAGCAACAAAAGAAATAGTACCTGTGCCCGCAATAGGGAATTTAGCATCATTTCCAACCGTCACAATGATGGATTCTTGTAGAGGCTGCATAGAACTATATAGACCTTTCTTGTTAGTCATGTGATGGGAGGCCCCACTATCCAACACCCATGAGTCAGTGGTAGATTCTTCTTCCATCGAGGAGCACACTTCCTCAATGGTCGCCATGAATAATTCCAACTCTGCTTCAGCCGTATTGGCTGTCTCTTTCCCTTTACTTTTAAGGGTACCATTCTTTTCATCTGCCTTCTTGACACAACAATCTGCAATTGCATATCCTTTCTTCTTGTAGTAGAAGCACTCTCCTTGAAACTTCTTCTTGCCACCCTTCTTCTTTTTGTCACCGTCATTTTTGGTGGAGGAAACACCTTTGCCTTTTGCATTGGCAGAGAATGCAGCATCTCCATTTTTGCTTCCTTCTCGGGCTTTCAGCCTCAACTCCTCCTTCATTAATAATACACAAAACTCCTCACAAGTCAAAGCTTGAGGTCTCACCTGAGTATTAAGGGCAGTTACTAGTCCATCAAACTTTTGTGGACAAATCCGAAGACACCTCTGAGCTAGCTCTTCGCTAGTCTTTTGTATCCCAGCACCAGCCATCTGGTCGCACAGATTCTTAATCCGAGTGATGAATGCTTCAACCGTCTCTCCTTCAGCAAACTTCTCCGCTGCTAGTTGATTCTCCAAGTTTTGAATCCTTGTTTGGTTTCATGTTTCATACTGACTCCTTAGTACATTCCAAGCCTCTGATGCTTTGGTTGTATGCTGAATCAAAGTCAAAACACTGTCAGAACAGCTTGTAACTAAGGCACACAATGCATCTACATTCCTTCGTTTCCAAGCTCGTAGAAGATCTGCATTCGGAGGAATCATCACACTAGGATTTGATGGGTCGGGGGTAGGCTGTGGTTATGCGTCAGTCCCCAGCACAGTCTCCAGAAGCTCATAAGAATCAAGGATAGTTGTAATTTTGAACTTCCACAAGGTGTAGTTTGTACCATCTAACTTGCCTTCGCTGAAGGTTGGTGGATGAATCCTCAGTGTTTGAATAGCCGATACGGCAGCACCACCTCCTACACCGCTTCCTGATGCGCCAGAACCACTTCCCGGAGTCGACATAGTTTCTCTTTGCTGTTGAAGCCTTTGCCTCTTGCACGCTCTCCGATGTCTAGAGCCCCGTGGGCTCTGATACCATGTAAAATATTACACGGCGCAGCGAATAGAATATGAGAAAGAGATAGAGAGTACACAACAAATAAGAGGAGAATCATGAAATTCTTTAACTCCAAACAACTGATACAAAGATGGCTCTGTCCACCCGTGCGCTTCCACTGTGTGAAGCTTAGATGGCGATCTAGACAGAAGATAGGTGAAGAGCTTAAGGCTAGCTGGAACAACAACTTTGATTGGGTGAAAGATGAGTGAGAGATGGCTGCAAAGGGGCTGAAATAACCAGTCATAAACAGGGCAACCCGCTGTTATGGTCCATTTTTATGATAATGGAAGGAAATGACCTCTTTTCTTCAGGACATTGTTCATGAATGATCAGAAGTGCTTCTTCTTGAGTTTATGCACTCATTTTGAACTTGATTATGGGCTGGAATTTTCTGTTTTAAAATAGGGCTGAAGCTAAAATTATACTTCTTCAATTCATTTCATGTATCTTTGGCCCAAATCTTGGATGCATTTGAATCTATCAACAATATACTTGATCCAAAGGGTTGAAATCCATCTATGTACTTGAAATAAATGCCATTAGAACTTGCATTTGACATTCATAAATGAATTGAGAATCTGAAAATATCCTTTATGATATGATGTATGTATCCAGAGGCATTTGATGTAATCAAGATAGACTTATTCCTTCTGTTCATGTATGCTAAGTACATAGTAAAAAGGCTTGAACTCTTCTTTTGTACCTAAATCATTTCTAAATCCCAGATCATATTAAACCCCAATCTATTTTCCCTTCCCGAATCTTGAATCCTAAACTCTTCTTCTGCACGAAAAGCCTCGGTGGTAGACCTTTAACTCTTAACGCGACGACAGTGGTGAACCCGACGTGAAGGTCCGCTGCGGAAGAAGAAGTCCAATGGGAGAATCATCAAGTTCAGGAGGAGATGCTTTGCAACAGTTGGTTCATCTAATGCAAGAGAGCCAACAACACTAGCTGCAATTTCAGCAGCTGTTGCAATTCCAACAACAACGGAGGCAAGAAGAAGAGCAGATTGATGCTGCTGCCATAAGGCCTTAGAAGCAGTTGGGCATGAGCTCAAGCAGTTTAATGGGCAAAATGTGTCCTCTTTTATCCGCCTCTACACTAACAAGATGGTCTTCTTTGGAGTTCCTCAACATGCTTAGAGCCATTACTTTGCCCGCCTGGCTGTGCATGGTCTCCAGGACTAAATTCATGGTCTTTTCCAAAAAGATGCTAGATGGACTGTGTTCAAGAAGGCTCTTCAAGAAGAATTTTTCCTTGAAGATTTTGGCCTTATGACAAAGAAATTCTTCACCGAATGGGTCGAAAGACCCAATAAGGGTCTAACCGCTACTGCTCTTCATCGAGAATTTGAAAGCAAATTTGCCCAACTAGATCCTGATGACCAACAAGGTATGGAAAGTCAAAAGATTGAATTATTTTTAAAGGCTGCATATTCTTCTCTTCAGGAGAAATTGACTGACCGACTTGAAGATCCTGACTCTGAGTCGGGATTAAAGATTGCTTGGAGTGATGTCACACTGAAGCAGTTAATATGATTGCTCGAAGAGAGCGATTGCGCCTGAGATGGGGATCAACCCCTGCAACAACTGAATCTTTGAAGGAGCCTGTTCCAGTTTCTCGACCTCCTGTCTCTATGGCCGAGCAATCAAGAAATTCTGTTGTTCCTTATCCAAAGAAGGATGTCATGGACGAGCTAATTAAAAGCATGCGGGATCTCCATCTTAATTAAACAGAAATTAATTCTAAAGTAGAAAGGCTTGATGTAAAAGTAGAAGAAAGGGGTCGCTCAGCTGCCCAAAGGCCTGCACGAGAAGGCTTCAAAAGATGCTGCATTTGGTGTGATAGCCTTCACCATGACAAGAGGGAGTGTGGTGCATTCCATGAAGCTGAAGCACAAAAATTAGTCTTTTGGAAGGATGATAAAATTCATGCAACCGAAACCGGGCTTCCTCTTGAGCCAAACTTCGGCAACGGTGGCATGAAGAAAAGATTGGAGGATTTGGCAACAAGAACGGCCTATGCAGCTGTTGATGCTGCAACTTATGGGTTGCAAATTGAGCCAACTAATGAAATTGTTAAAACATGTAAAACTAATGCAAAATCTAAAGTGTGGACGCAGGCCTTGGAATGCATGGAGCAAGGCAAGGCAACTAAGGATGATTTAACCACTGCCAGTCAATATATTCGAGGGAGAACCGGATGGTCTGAGCCTGTGGATTCATTTTCAACTTTTGCCCGGTTAGCTGAAATTAATAATCAAGAAGCCATGATAGAAGAAAAGAGAAGAAGCGATTAAGATGTTGCATGTCCTTCTTCTTCAGGACCGACTAAACGCATAACAAGAAGTAAATCAGACCAACAGAAGGCTGTTGAAAATCCGTCGCCACCAGAATTTGACATGGGAGATGCCCCTCAAGCAAAGAAGATAGAAGGAAAAAGAAAAAGCAAACATCCCAGTTACAAGTTGCAGTCTGACATAGAGACCACAATGGATCTTAAACGGATCCTAGCAGAAAGGATTCTTGGAAGTAGAATTGAATTCACATTAGGTGAAATTCTCGGTATTGCAAAACGAGGATTTCATGATGTAATAATTGATGTAATTAAACGAAAAAGACAATATGTTGGTGAGGAAAATGAAGAATCTGTACATGATTTTTTGCAAGTACTTCATGTGTATTTGTAGGATGAAGAGAAGCTGAAAACTCAAGGGATTTGATTGGAGGCAATCAAAGAATTGATTGCAGCCATAGAAGCCAAAGATGAAGACAGTTATGAAGCAGAAGCTGAAGAAGCTATAATGGTGGGAACTTCTCAATCTAAAGTACAACCCATGCATAAGAAAGAGACTCTTCTTCACAATATGCAAGAAGAAAGTGAAACTCACTTTATTCCTAGTAGTCACTATTCCCGTACCCATTAGGCAAGGGCGACTACTGAAACTGTTGTTAAAATCGGTGAGAAAGAAACTCCATGCATTGCCCTTATAGACCATGGATCGGAAATTAATGTTATGTCAAGAAGTCTCTATGAGAATGGTGGATGGCCCATTGATGTGGACCTAGGATGGCGCATGAAGGCAGCCAATAACTCTTCTGGCGATCTTTATGTAGCGTGTCCTTATGTACAAGTTACTATTGGTAATGTAAAAGATGAATTTCATTTCTTTGTTCAAGATTCCTGCAATTATCCTATCATTCTTGGACAACCATTTATTTTCAAGGCTCGTTTAAAAACAAAGGCTCTTGATGATGGTTCATCATATGCTCGGATAAGAAGCAAGGATAATGATAAAGCTATTCAATTCCTAACTATCTGTGTTAATCACCATCGGAATAGGGATCGATTGAGAGATCATCATGTTCCTCCTAATGCTCAAGAATTTAAGGGTTTTCGGGTAGCGCTGCTATAAGTGGAGGCTATTGCAGTGCATCATGTCACAAAAAATTGTCTCCACATATGAAGGAGGCAAGGTCAAAAGCTGATTTGCAGGTGTTTTCAGCCAATGGTGTGGCCTGTTATAAATAGTTTTTAGCCATGAACAGGGCTGAAAGAAAGTATTTGAATCATATGGAGCAAGAGCTGAAGCAAACTGATGTTTTACCTAAAGATGAAGAAATTTCAGGACTATTTTATGGGCTAAATTATAATGATACAATGGTTGAAATTTATACAGCCGTTCATGCATAAAATCAAGCTAAAAACCAGTCCATACAAGTATGTACATTGGATATGTATGACATAATTCAAGAATTTGCAGATTATGAAGCTTTTGGATAGCCAAACAAGGATGAAGCAAGAGTAGAAACAAAGTATAAAACAATTGATAAGAAGGTTAAGCCAGTAGCTACTCCTCTACCACCTGAAAGCGAAGGACTGGCAGAAAGGGTATCCAAACAACCAAGCCTTCGTGATCCTAAAGATATTGGTCACCAATTTACAGTAAAAAGTCTACATATGCTGAAAATTGGTGAAAACTCTTTTCTCTTGCCGGATGAAAAGCAAATCTTCATGCAGATGTTAAAGAACCATGGTAAAGCTTTTTCATTTCAGCCACATGAAATTGGCTGTGTGGATCCAAGCATTGTGGCACCAATGGTAATTTTTACGGTCCCACATGTGCCTTGGAATCTTAAACCAATGCCGGTTCCAAGGGCTCATTTGCCTAAGTTATTGGAACTTTTAAATGAAAATATTAAAATGCGAATATTGGAGCCATCTTCAGCTCCATATTCTAACCGTTGGTTTACCGTACCTAAGAAGAATGGATCTTTACGATTCATTCAAGATTTACAACCCATCAATAAAGTCACTATTAGAAATGTTGGATCAGGACCAATTGTGGATGAGTTTGCTGAAGCTTTTGCAAGTAGGGCAATCTATTCCATGGGAGACTTATATTCAGGCTACGACCAATTTCAACTTGCTTTGGAAAGCCGTTACATTACCACAATGAAGACGCCTCTTGGCCTAGTCTGCATGTGTAATCTACCTCAAGGGACTACAAATTCAATAGCTCACATGATGAATGCTATGCATAAAGTATTGAGGGATTATATTCCTCAATTGACTCTTCCTTTTCTTGACGATGTTCCAATCAAAGGATGTGAAGTTCATGAGAAAAATGAAGAACTCAATGAACTTGGATGTCGAAAGTTTGTCTCAGATCATATTAATGATTGTGCTCAAATCTTGTCTAAATTGGAAGAAGTCCATCTTACTCTTTCAGGAGCTAAATCTGTTTTTGGAGTCGAATAAGTTCTTGTGGTTGGACATATGTGTGGTTCATATGGCTGAAAGCCTTCTCCATCCAAAATAGATGCTATCGGCAAAATGCAAGAAGAATGTACAAATGTTTCAGAGGTGAGAAGATTTCTTGGTACATGTGTCTTCTACCTTATTTGGGTTCCACATTTTGCCCATGTTGCTGAAAGTCTTTATCAGCTTCTAAGAAAGAGCCAAAGGTTTCTATGGAAAAAAGAACACACTCAGGATATTCAGAAACTCAACCAAATGATTGGCTAAAAATTGGCCAATTTTTTAGCACTATGACAAAGAAGGAAGGTTGGACTAATGAAGAGTTCAAGAGAATTAAGAGAAAAGCCTATGGTTTTTTTTCTTAAAGATGGTTACCTTTGGAGGCATGCGAAAAAGAAAGGAAGAGTGCATGTTCGTGTCTTAGGAGATAAAAAGACAATGACAGGCTATGCAAGAATTTCATGAAAGCCTATTGGTTGGTCATAGAGGCATATGGGGCACTTTTGCTAAAATAAAAGGGAAATTTTGGTGGCAAAACATGTATAAAGACATTGAGCATTTTGTTGAATCTTGTCATGCTTGTCAAATATATTCTATGGTAAAGCATAGAGATGGGCTTTAGCCTACCTATCCTTTATCCATTTACTATAGATGGGTTATTGATTTAGTAACCATGCCTATAGGAATTTGGAACATTAGATATCTAGTACTTGCTAGAGAAGATCTCACAAATCAAGTGGAAGGAAAGGCCTTGACAACAAAGTCCACTCATGCTCTTTGTAAATTTCTACTTGAAGTAGTATTTTGCAGGTATGGATGTGTTGCTAAAGTAACTACTGATAGAGGGGAATTGGATGCCAATGAGGCTCACCATTTCTTTGCTCAATTGGAAATTAAGTTATCTCTTACTTCAGCCTACAATCCTAAAGGCAATGGTAAGAGTGAAAGAGGCCATCAACCAATTCTTAAAGCTTTAGCAAAATCATGCAAAGGGAAGTTGAGGGAATGGCCTAAAATGCTACCATTCGCATTATGGGTTGATAGAACTACCCATAGTGCAGTGACAGGATATATGCCAGATGAACTCATGTATGGACAGCCACCCATTATGCCTATTGAGGAATCCATTGTCACATGGAGTAACTTGCCTTGGGATGAAGGCATGAATAGAGAAGAATTGCTGTCTTTACACATAAGGCAACTTGAAAGAAGGCCAAAAGATGTTAAAACAACCATTGAAAGGCTAAAAACAGCAAGACTAAAGAATAAGAAGAGGTTTGACAAGCATCATCGACTCCGTCCAAGAGCTATTCAAGAGAATGATTGGGTTCTTGTCTATGATAGCAGCCTGGACAATCAATATAGTGCTCATAGGAAGTTAGCCAAGTGATGGTTTGGACCATATGTTGTAAAAGTAGTACATAATAATGCTACTTACTCTTTGGCTGAAATGGATGGGAGCATGATAAAGATTCCAATAGCTGGGAAAGGAATCAAACTCTTCAAACGAAGAGAATCTTCAACTTTTGAACTTGATGACTTAAATATAAGCCCTCTACTTGAAGACATGTAGGAAGAAAAAGACTTAGACAATGAAGATGAAGAAGAAGACCCTCCTTGACCTGTAATCTTATGAAATGGCACATGCCAGAGGATGTGCAGGTCAAGAGGGGGTGAATGTCAAAGAGTTTACTATTCATAGTATAAATCATGGGATTCTTATGAACACAGAAGAGCTTCACTGGAAGTTATATGAGAAATTTGCATACAAAATTTAGACATTGTTATCCAATAACCACCTTAGTTATACAAGTTCTTTTGTACTTAGCATATAATTTTCAGTTATATCATTTATACTTATGAAAAATAAGTCTATTGGAACTTAGAACTTGGTCATCTGGAAGAAATTAACAGTCTGCAGGATAAATCACATTAATTCAGGTACAAAAATATGGTCAGAACCCAAGAAAGATGCCAAAAATTACCAAAAGTCCACTAGGTCCACATGGGACCTGGAGTAGCAGACTTAAGTGACCAGTAAGTGACCTAGGCTGGTCAAAAAGCGACCAAGGGGACTGAGCAGGGAGCAGCCCGCATTTTTTGGCGCAAAATGTGGGCTGCACAGTCTGAGGCAAACTGGAGAGAGCTGGAGCTATGGTGCATGAAATGGAGCATGCAAATTGAAGATCAACAGGCCCAACTACTGAAGATGTAAACATGGTGAGAGCTCCACTTCTCTGCCTCTTTGGTCTGACGAAAATGCATGCTGAAACAGTCTATAAAAGAGGAAAATCTGAGAGAAGAGTATTCAACCTGCTCTTATGCACGACTTCTCTCATTTTGTCTACCATATTCTTGGTCCAATGAAGCCCGGCTTGTACCCAAGTACTTGAGTGACTTTGGGGCAAGTAAAGGCTGTTATGGGCTGAAATAACCAGTCATAAACAGGGCAGCCCGCTGTTATGGTCCATTTTTATGAGCAAACATGGGATTTTATGGTTATAATGGAAGGAAATGACCTCTTTTCTTCAAGACATTGTTCATGAATGATCAGAAGTGCTTCTTCTTGAGTTTGTGCACTCATTTTGAACTTGATTATGGGCTGGAATTTTCTTTTTTAAAACAGGGCTGAAGCTAAAATTATACTTCTTCAATTCATTTCATGTATCTTTGGCCCAAATCTTGGATGCATTTGAATCTATCAACAATATATTTGATCCAAAGGGTTGAAATCCATCTATATACTTGAAATAAATGCCATTAGAACTTGCATTTGACATTCATAAATGAATTGAGAATATGAAAATATCCTTTATGATATGATGTATGTATCCAAAGGCATTTGATGTAATCAAGATAGACTTGTTCCTTCTGTTCATGTATGCTAAGTACATAGTAAAAAGGCTTGAACTCTTCTTTTGTACCTAAATCATTTCTAAATCCCAGATCATATTAAACCCCAATCTATTTTCCCTTCCCAAATCTTGAATCCTAAACTCTTCTTCTGCACGAAAAGCCTCGGTGGTAGACCTTCAACTCTTAATGCGACGACACCGCACTCGGGTTTTCATTGCTTTTTTTCTCTAAGAACATTGTCCCTAACATCATTACATCCATTAGAAATGCTAATAGCAATGCCACTATTTTCCATCGCAAATGGCCATCGCTATTTTTCCATTCCCTTGTAGGGTTTGTCATTTTCTTCTTTCCTTTTTCTCCATCCAATCACTTTTCAAATTCATAACCCTAGTTACTCAAGTCATAGTTATAGGTACAACAAGAAGGACCATTGTTAGTTTAAGCTTTTTGGAGTAAGCAAGAGCTATGGCTATAGACTCAAAAATATTTGGAGGTAAAATGGCTAACTTAGCAGGTCATCACTCCTTTTCATGCAAATTTTAGGGGTTCCAAGACCAAGGTTAGAGACTTAAGAGTTAGAAGAGGGCAAAATCTTAGTTACTTTTTGCCTCAGTCTTCCTTCTCTCTATTCCCTTGCAAAAGCTACCCTGGCTACCATTCCCTATAATCTCCAAGAACTTGCTCCAAACCACCATCCAATCTTGGAATTTCATCCCTTGCACTCTAGGCTTAAGATCAAGCAATGGAGTGGTTGGTTGTTGCCTCTTGAGGTTTGCAAGGTAGCCCCCTTAAATTTTTTTTGCATTTTGCACTAGTTGGTTGTTGCCTCTTGAGGTCTGCAAGGCAAGCCCCCAAAAAATTTTATGCATTTTGCACTAGTTGCTCCTGCCTACCCCAACCCTCTTATTGCCCTCCTCTTGTTGCTTGCTAGAGCTCTTGGCCATCCTTGGGCACTCATTTAGCACTCTCTTCTTTCTCCTCCTAGCATTCTGGACCTAGAGCAAAACTTGGAAGTTGGACAACAAAGTTGGATAGTTTGGGTAATGGATTCTTCACCTAGAGCTATCTTATCCATTAAAGCTCAATTCAAGCCTTCCCACCCTTGAAATCTGAGCCCTTAGGATCTCCTTTAGCCATTCTTGAATTTTCTTACCTAGATTGAAGACATGGAGCTCGGCATGCAAGGATTTCTTGTGGACAAGCATGAAAGCTCCATTTGAAGCTTTCCATTCATGAAGTTCAAGCTCAAACACAAACATGAGAGCCCCCATCATTAGTTGAAGCATTTAGATGCTTGAAGGCTTTTTCCATTGTAGTGCTCTAATCAATTAGGCTCACTTGATCGAGAAATTTCCATCATGGTTGATCGTGCTTCATCTATCTTCCCCAAGCACTAAAGAGGCATGCCAATCCAATCTTAATCTCTCATCTGTTGAGCTTAATTCCTTTTGTAGAAGAGATTATAGTTGCATATGCTTTATTAGTTCAATCTTTCATTGTATGCATGTACCCATTGAAATCAATGCCTATTTTCTCCCCAAGCATCATGATCAACCCTAAATCAATTGTTTTTTCTAACACTAACCCAGCCAGTGAGTCACTACATTGCCAAGATAATCCCTATCCAAGCTCTTGTTCATCCTTCCATCTCATGAAATTGTCCAATGTTTCCTTTTCAATGCATCTCATGCTAATTACTTAGTCGGAATCTCAGGCATGTATAATCTGGCGGCTGAGGAAAAAGGCCAATGCGAAGCGAGGTGGTAAGCCAAAAGAGAGGTGACCCTCCCTTACCACTTAAGAGAAAGGGTGCACAACCCATCCTAGGGGAAACTTTGCCCACCTCCTAGTGATCTAAAGCCCAATAATTTTATGCAAGTACACGTACCCCTCCCATGGCCACCACCACTCATGATGAGATAACCCTTTTTGGATACCTTTCAATGCTTATGGTACCCATGTATGACACTTGAGATGTATATAGTCAAAGAAGATGTATGGCATTAAGCTCCACTTATGCAATGATGACAAAGAATATGGACATGAAAATTCACTTGGGATTATGATAAATATGCCACAATGCTATTTATGATGATGCTCAGGCCCCTCAACCTATGAGCCGTTCACATAGTGCATTTGCATAAAGGGATAGACAATGTTTTAGCCAAAATCAATTTGGGACAATAACAAATATCCAATTACAAAAAATTTTGTATTACACGGGATTGAACCCTATATATCACCTCAAAGAGGGATTTTTTCCCTCCAATTTGAATAAAAAAATGGCGCATGATTTAGATATTTGTATTTGGACATTGTATTTGGGTACGCTTGACTTCTTGGGCACCCATTAGCTTTAATTCTCTATTTGGCACAAAAGCAAACTTAAAAGCTAAAGCGTGCTATTTGTAATTTGGGCTATTATTTGAGCTTGAAGATGATTAATATATGAAATACATGCTTTGTGGAGTGCTCACACAAGGCATGGGGGGAGATTGCACCCAATTGGTCTCTTGTTCATGTCGTGCAAGCTTTCTACATTGATTTGTGTGCAAAAAGTAGAGTACTTTTGTTCTTGGGGACCTTCTGATGCTCACTACGCGCGCTTACGGCATCTGATTTGTGCACCAAAATGAAAACAAGTCTTCAATTGTAGCCAACTAAGAGTTGGTAGTGAATGAGAAGTGCTTAAAAGTGCAATGCCTACTGTAAATGCAAAACTATCATACTTCTAACCTTGAAAATTAGGCCACTCAATCTAGATTTGATATCACTTAGGTCTATAAAAACTCCCTAACTTGAAATGTAGTAGGTATTGATGGCTATCCACTTATCTAGCATGCAATAATGCCACCCCAAGAGAGAACACAAATCTAAAATGAGTGACTTGATTGCATAGATACATGGAAGAGATCACAATAGATCTATGAGAGAATAGTGAAATGAAGTAAAATAGTTCAGAGAGAAGAGATATCTAAGAACTTTTGGATTTTAGAATATTCAAATTTACCTATGAAAACACTTTGAAATAATGAGAAAATTGACAACCATGCTTTTTTTCAAAACCAAAAGCTAAAATATAAAAATCTCTAATAATTTTTTTACTTTTCTTATTTAAAAATGAATTATACCATATCTACTAACTATTTTGCATTAAAAACCAATCACCAAGTAACATCTTTCTAAACATAAAATTTTGTTGAAAAAGGTTTCTAAATGAGAAGAGAGAAGGAATTTGAGAAAATCCTTTGTAAATACAAGAAGGATATTGAATTTTAGCATAGTTTTGGATACCAAAGAGCGATAACCAAATAAATCCCTTTAAGAAATTAGTTATGGGAAAAGTAGCATGCAATACCCACTTGCCTACCATTTTATTCTTCAAAAAAATAACCAAATTTAGGGTAATAGGTAACACAAAACAAGTTGAAAATAGACCAAAGAATGTTTTAGCCCAAGGCAACCAAGTGGGCCAAAAATTCATCTCAGTGGACCTGTTAGAAAACATAAAGAGAATGGATTATGTTTTCAATGTGGGAAAAAATACACCGTGGATTATGCATATAAATGTACTCACAGGAGAGCTAAACTCAATAGTATGTATGTCTTGGAAGATATGGAAGAAGAGGATGAAGAACTTGATGCTATGATACATGCTAGTCATGAGGATTATGATGAGGATATGGTCTATGATCCATCACATGAATTTCCCTTTCACCTGGATGGATGCTTTCCTTATGACCAAGGTGGAAGTGATTCTACCATACCTCCATATGTTGCCACTTCCATATGATTGATTTCTATGGATGCATGGAGGAGCTCTAGGAGTCAAAGCCCATTGCTAATATAGGGGAACATAAATGAAATACATGTTTTTATTATTGTGGATAGTGGTAGCACTCATAGTTTTGTGAAAAAATCAGCTATGGATCATTTAATATTATTTTTCCCTGAATTACAACAATCCCTAAAAGTGCAAGTGGAAAATGGTGATAGGTAAATCAACATTTAGATATGCTCAAAACTACACTTATACTTGGGTGAAAATTATATGTTAATTCTACACTTGATTACACTTGAAATGGGCCCCATTGATGTTTTTCTAGGCTCCAATTGACTAAAGCACTTGGGTAAGATTTCTATGGAATTCTCTTAGCTTTACATGGAATTTATTATGCATGAATAGCTCATATTCTTAGAGGAAGTCCATGATAATGCATATTTTTAGCTATAACCAAGCAACTCAAAATTAAATTCAAGAAATGCTCTCAGATATTTATGTTACATTTAAACAAATAGGTCATAGATCAATCCACAAGTTTGGCTAGTTTCAACATTGAAAACTCTTTTGGAAGAGTACATGGATTTTCTCCAAAATGCCTATAGCCTTCCCACCTAAAAGATAGGTGGATCACCGTATTGACTTGGAGCCCCATTCGAAGCCAATGAACAAGGCACCTTATAGGCTCTCAAAGTGTGAGCAAGAAGAAGTTGCTAAGAAAGTCAGCGAGTTGCTTGAGATGGGGTTTAGTGAGCTAAGTTCTTCTCCTTATGTATCCCTAGACCTCTTAGTCAAGAAGAAAGATGGATCTTTCAAGATTGGCATTGACTATATAGACTTAACAAAATTACATGTAAGAACCAATATCCCATACCTCTAATTGATGTCTTGTTTCATGAGATAAAAGGAGAAATGTGATTTACCAAGATCTAGCTACCATCACATATACATGAGAGCAAGTGATGGTATAAAAACAACATTTTGCACCACTGATTGAGGCCTTTATCATTTTCTTGTAACACTTTTTAGATTAACAAAAACCCTCGCCACAAATTCAATCTTACACCCCTTTCTTTTTTAGTTTATGCTCATATTCTTTGATGACATTCTTATTAATATAAAATCATTGAAAGACCACTTACAACACAACATTAGGAGGGTGCTTGATATATTAAGGGAGCATAGAATGTTTGCAAAGGAGAGAAAATATATATTCATACAAATTGAGGTAGAGTACTTAGGTCACATTATAAGTGAGTGAAATGAACTCAACCTATCATGAATTAATATACCAATAAAATCAAGAAAATACAATACTAATCAACTAAGCCATAGCTGAGCTTGTACTAACTATATCACAAGGTAGCCATAGCTAAATTGAATCAATGTATAATGAGAATCAAGATGGAAGGCTACTGCAAGAAATCCGCCCCTTGCAATGGTGGGAATTGAGTATCCACCCTCAATGTTGGTATGGGGAAGGTAGGAGACCCTCAATCTCTAGGAAATGGAGAAGATTACAAATGTGCAAAAGATGTATTACATTGGCATCCATATGCCTTTTAAATAGGAGCTATCTTTCTTCTTAACAAAGTATTATGGGAGAAGTAAAAGGAAACTAATTAGGCTAAATAAACCCCATTTCTAGAAATTCTTTCACTTGTTTCTTTACTTTTTCTCTTTCATACTTTTACAATCTGTAAGGGGGTTTGTTGATAGGCTTTGTGTCAAGTGTCAATTCAATGGGATAGTCCACTTCTCTCTTAGAAGTTAATGAAGTAGAAGATTAAATATATCCTTAAACTCTTCCAAAAGCTTACATAGACATGGATTATGGTCTTGGGTGAAGAAGATTGTTGATTCTCACTTGCCTTTGAAAGGAAAATTACAAAAATACAAGACACAACATTGATTTTCTTCTTCATTTTCTTTTTGCTGATTATTTCCACTTATTTTCTCACTATGCCATTAACTATTACTTGCTGCCCATTCAAGTAAACTCCATAAACATACAATTGAGATCCAAAGAAAATTTACCAAGATTTTGAGTCAATCATAGCCAATAATGATATCAATAAGACCCATATATAGGACAATCAAGCCCCATCATAATCGTACATGACTAAGCTAACTCACTAGAAGTTTGTAAGCATATCTCCTTCCTCAACGCTTGATTTCCATTTGCAACTTGTATCTTCAGTGAGATAATAACTTCAACTCATATAATGATTTGGAATTGACAAAGCTATATGTGCTACATGTGTCTATGAGAATGTGAGCAACCTTAGAATTGATAATGCCTTGGAGTTCAAGTGCATTCTCTCTTTTGAAACCCATCCAAGTATCTTGGGATATGGAACATGACATAGATGAACATGCAATAGTCAATGAATCATCCATATGTAATCCACTTGGATCAACATAAAACCTATTAATCGGCTCTAAATCCTCATAAGTATACCAATCATAATGTTAATGCATCTCATCACAAGTAGGAACTGCCCCTACCTGTAATAGAATTTTCTTATGTGTGTCATCTTCATCAAAGTTTTATATAACCACCATGTTAAACTTGGAATTGTTAGCTTTGCATTTCTATTTATGATCGAGTGACCATTTCTCACACACTTGAAACATAATCCTTTCAGCTTATCATTAGAAAAAGGCTTATTGCTAATGTTATTAGATGACTATTTAGTTCCACCTTTTGCTTCCTTGAAATCCCCTTTTGGATACCTAAAGTTGTTGCCTTATTTTGAAGTATATATTGTAGGATAAGTGGATTCTTGTTGAAAGTATTTGGAGCCCTATTCGCTTGTCTATAACCCTCTCTTTATTGCCTATTGTCCAATTCTCATGGGCAGATTTGAATTATAAGTCACTCCTATTTTGGGCTGAAAAGAGCTCAATTCTCTTCTATATTTTTGACTAGATCATTCAACATACCGTGAAGCTACATATACATTTGTAGGCTTTGCTACTCCTCTAACCTTTGTTGAAAGGTCTGGATCAAGACAAAAAATACACTTGCTCAATTTTGCTAAATCGGATATACCCTTAATATATATGGAAAGATTTAAAAACTGGTTGGAATACTCTCTAACTATAGAGCCTCTTTGCCTAAGATCATACCATTTTCTTTCTAGTCTCTCTTTTTCCATTACAGACATGAATACTTGAGTCATGGTTGATTTGAACTCTTACCATGTCTAAAAATTTTTCCCAATTTTCCTCATGTATCTCCACCATGTGTGTACATAACCCTCTAGGTGTAGGGCTCCATAACATATCTTTGCTTCATCATTTCTTGGATAGAGGGTAAAGTACATTTCTAGCTTGTTGATCCATTCTTGTAATTTTGTTGGAGAGGGGTTATCTTCTTTGAATTGGGTTATGCTAATCTTCTCCTTGTATTCTTTGTCATATTGATATTATTGTCCATTGTTGTCGGGTAGACCAATTGACCATTGTCTATGAGTGAAATTACCAAATGTTTGTTGTCCATGGTTATTGTTTAAGAAATTTTGTTCATTTTTATTATTTCCAAATACATTATGACCAAGTAAATTAGTTGTATGTGGCTAGGATATTTGTTGGCTAACCATGTGGCATCATGTCATCAAGGTCTTCATCATACGCAAATCTATGATCTCTCCATGGTCCCTCATGAATGTGTTGATCTTGTCCATTCCCTGTATTAAGTACTTAAGTATTTTTTGAATAAACTATTTAATATAAGGAATCACATCCATGTATGTCATCATCTCTATCAGCATGATGAAATTCTCTTGCTATTCAAGATTCTTTGAGAAGTTAAAATTATGTCTTCCTCTAGTCCATGAATTGGAACAGTGTTGAACTATTTCTTTGACTCTTGAAGGGCCGCCATGCTCATAATTTGAGTGTACAAGTTTATTGGCTACTTTAGACTTCGCATTATCATTGGGAGAGGTATACCCTTGTCCTTAGAAGGTTGATTACCTTGCCATTTACTACCCAAGTTGTTGAGTATAGCAATCATTTAATCAAACTTTGCATCCAACATAGGATTATGTTGTCCGAAGTTCTCAAAATGGATAATAATTTGACCAAACTTGTCATCTATCATATGTTTTAATTGAATAATTCCTTCATTCATGTTGTAAATCCTTTGTTAGAGTTGTTGATATTCATTTGAATCATGAGATATATTAGTTTCAGCCATAGATACCATAAAAAGAGGATCTCTTGGCAAATGTAACTCATCATTTGTCTTGTTATTATCCATAACATTTTTCCTTGGTTCATTTCCCACACGGATGAGTTAACCTCTGCATGGTAATTATCTAAATCCTCATTCATGTTCTCAAATACATGCTCCTTCTTCTTGTTTCTTGCCATAGGAATAGGTGTAGTAGAAAAGGATTGTCTTTCAATAAATGGGTGATATCTTAAGTTGTACTCCTTCAATCCTTTTAATTATTGGCTATAAAAAAATATTATTATATGGAGATAAGGAATATTTATTGAAATACTAAGTTTCAAATAGGTAGATGATACATTTGGGTCAAAACAACAAACCCTATGTTGTTATTAAGAGGTTGTCTCAAGTGACTAGCTATAAGTAAAATGACCATCTCTTTTGATTCACAACTTTGTTTGCCAAAATTTTTGGCTAGCATCAAATCTACCTTTTTCCTCTTTGAATGGAGTACAAGAAACTTCTATTAGAATCAAGACATCTAATTCTGAAATCAATTATATGTGGTTGTCTAGAATGAGACAAGAACATGTATACACCTATAGTAACATTGTTTGGGCCCTATTTTGCCAAATATGACCTTGGCCCTTCACCATACACCTATGTTTACTAAAGGTCAACATGAAAACCCTAGAACTACCATTCAACCACCTATATATGACATGTAACATGTAAATCCATGTAATTATTTATACTCACTTACCTGTTTTAAATTGTTTTAGTGCCAATGATTCTTGAGTTTTTTCCATTCTTTCCCAAGTGGTCTTTTGTGGTCCACAACCTATGGTGAGGGATAAAATCGCAGAGAGGTATCTAAATGGACTTCAAAACTCTGAAAGCTGTGCAAATTTTCTTTCGAGCTAGGTTGTGCACCCATTCATCATCCACATTTTTTCTCAGTTAGTATGTATACATGGCAGTGGTAGGGTTCTAGAAAACAAGGATGATATGCATGGCTAAAATAAAGCTTTGAGTATTCAATGGTATGTAAGAATTTGATAGCTCAATTAAATCAAAGAGGGATGAGAAAGGTTTACCTTTAGTTTCAATGACTCACTAAATTACTACACTCACCTTTTACAAATTCTTGGGTACTTTAATGTATAAGATCAATAAGAGATCAAAATTTAAAGAATAGCCAATTACATAGGTAAGAATCACTTGAAATTTTTAGATACCAACATACTTGGATTCATGTATCAATCATGGAAATTATTAATGAAAGAAAGGAATTTGATGGGTTGAAGCATCAAGTTCATAATGATGGCAATTCAATCTTCAATGGATGAGAATCAAAATTCAATTAGGTAATATTTAAAATTTCAATCAAGCAATGAGGGTATACGCAATCTAACCTCTCCATTAGCAATTGTCTATGCTTCAACAAATGGAAATGGAGAGATTAGAAGAGAGTAGATGATGTACCTTTTTTAATGATTGATTAAGAAGAATACTAATATTAATCAAACTCCATCATAATAGTTGATAGAAATATCCAGAGGAAGGCTTCAAGTATTGAAGAGAAGAGAATACTCCAAAATCCCCAACAATTTGCTCTGATATTTGCTAAATGATGATAGATTGATCTTGCCTTCACCTTGAATAAGTGGAGTAAAAAGGAATCCCCATGATTATAAGCCTTACTTACAAAGATTCCAAGTGGAGTTTATGACACTCTGTTGTAATAATAGTCAAGAGATTAAATCACTTCAATCCTTGAACATATTAAAGTAATATTGGTCAGTCCTTGAGGTATATTGAAGAGCTAAATCCTAGAATAAGTAGAGATTAAAATCCCTTTGTATTTAAGAAATATTGGACCAAAATATTAATTGAAAAGGGTTGGAGTAGCATCTATGTGTGGTAGTTTATCATCTCACCAAAGCAATTCACTTTATCCCCACCAAGACACAATAAACTACATCTCAAGCAGCCAACCAATTTATAGAGCATTTCTTTAAGTTGAATGGCCTTCCATATGTCATTTGTGCATGATCACAATACTAAATTTATGAGCCACATTTGGCAAATAGTTTTTAGTTCCATTGTGACCAAATAGTTCCATCTACAATGAGCACCCCTAGATTGATGGCCAAATTGAGAGGGTCAACAAGTGGCTTGAGACCTACTTGAGACATTTTTATCATTATATACAACATGTGTGGGAATCGTGAATCCATTTGGTTGAGTTTTCTTACAATAACTCCACTCATGCTAGCATTGGAGTATTCCCCATTTGATTCCATGTATGGGTACAAAGTGTCCCTTCCTATACTCATATTCATTGAGGTGTTGAATCCTTCATGGAAGAGAAGAATTGGACTGTAAGCAAGCCCATCGACTTCAACAATGTAAGCTAAATCTTAGGAATTACTAGGAACACATGAAGCTCTATGCTAATGAAAAAAGGTACCCCCTGAGTTTTAGGAAGGCAAGATGGTCCTCCTAATAAAGGTATCCAAGTCTCAGTACTCCACATTAAAGGATGGCTCTAGCCAACAAGCTGGCACACTACTATTATGGGCCATATAAAATATTCAAAAGAATGGGTGATTTTTCTTATCATCCCCAACTCTCTACTCCATTAAGATTCATGATGTTTTTTGTGTAAGTGAGCTGAAACCTTTTATCGGGTTCCCTAAAGACTATGTGGAGAAGTTGCCACACCCATAGATGAAGAGGGCATCATTTAGTACACTCATGACGCAATCATTGCCCAAAGAGAAAAGAGGCTTCAAACTGAGTAAATCCAAGAATATATAATTAAATGGCAAGGTTTACCCTTGGAAGAAGCTTCATGGGGACTAAAAAATATTTTGGAGGAGTTCCACTACATCAAAGATGCAACCTTGACTAAAGGCTAGATTATTTTGGCCCAATTTGGGGACTATAGACAACACACTATTTTAGAACAATTTTTACATTGCATTAATGATACCAAGCTATAAACTACATGGACTGAAATTACACTTCACAAGCATTGTTTTGACATGTTACACATCTCATTCAAAGCTTCCCATAGAAAGTTATGACCAATTCTCTATAATAGGTCTATTTTGGACAACATATTGCCCATTTTTTGTAAGACCCTAACTGTTAAGAATTGGTGGCCAAACTCATATGTTTCCAACTCTTAAATGGCATATATATCACATGCACATCTATATGCTCCTAGTCCACATGAAATTGAGCTTCCCTACATATACATTACCCTTTGTGATGCTGAATAGAGTAGTAGACTACAATCCCATTGTTGACCCACACCAACAAGCCCACTTTTTGTTTTTGAGAGAAAAAAATCTAGGGGTTGGGATGGAATGTAAAATAATGTGATAGATGGGCTAGACACAAGGTTATAACTAGGAAAATACCTATTCATAGAAATGGGTATAAATGGTGTTGAGAGACTCACTTAGGATATCAGTTTATAACAACCAAGTTCCTTCACCTTTCTCTCTAGCTTACATGACTTCCTCTCTTTCTTTCTCTCTTTTCTTGTCTCTCTCTCTCTTTCCCTAGTCTTTCTTACTCTTGTTCCCTCTCTTTCTCTCTTGTATCTATTAATAGAGTGTGAGAAAATGGGGGGATTGAGTGTGAAAAGTATTATCTTCAATCACCTGAGATGTGAGGCTTGATATACATTATGACTAATGGAGTTAGGAATAATCTTGTTTCTCTATACACACACATGCCGAGTGTGTATAAACACAACATGACACATCACTCTCTTCTATTCCATGAACTATAATTTTTCCTAGTCTTCCTTCTTACACCAATATTGGAAGGGTTGGGCTACATTGTTTCAACATCCATTGTACACAATTGGCATCCTACCTCTAAATCCCTAATATTGTTAGATTCTTCTATATGAGTGTGCAACAAGGTTTTATTCATTATTCCTTGAGTAGTGTGAGCATTTGGAGTGAGTGCATATTCTATAATTTGAAACTAAGTGATTACTAAGCTAAGCAATTTGTGCTCCTTGGACAACAATATGGAAGTCCTCAACAACAATGCTACCTCCTTGGGTTCTAACTCATGGTCCCTTCTATGATTGATGTGTGTACTGTTATGATTCATGTTGCCTCATCAAGCCTTCATTGACTCAATAATAGGCAGTTGCAACACATTTCCAAATGGTCCAAGTGTTTCTAACCATACCATCATTATTTTTTTATATGTCTTTGTCATCTTAAGTGTGCAAACGTATGGGTAGGCCTATTGAGTGTCTTTCAAGCCTTTTCCATCTACATTATCCACCTAAATAAGGTTTTATATGTGGAGACACATCTTTTGGGATCCTTCCCGGCTTGTCTATCACATTACCTCTCCTTTCCATGGGTATTTTGTTATTTTTCTGGTTTTTTCCTCCTCGTTCTATGTGAATGCACCCTACCCTCACTAGAATTAAAATTTGACTAAATGTTGTTGATTATCCTTTGAATTGGCCATATTTCCTTTATACAACACCTTGTTTCAAGCTATGGATCATCCAATATTAATTTTCATGGAGTTTTATGTCATTTTGGCATATTTCCATATGCACTCATCCATTTGGTACCAAAACTAGGCTTTGATTTTACAATCATGTCCATCCCTTTCGATTAGATACAATTGCTTTTTAGAATCCCTCACTCCAAGTTATGGATAATTGTTACTTATTTTCCAAATGGTTTTACAAGTTTTTCATGTGATTTTGATACATTTTCATGTGAATGGGCCTTTTTTTTTTACAAAAATATGGGTTTGACATTATAGCCTCATTTATACCTTTGAACTGGACATATTTTCTTTTTATTACTCACTATTTTGTTTGATAGTTTTTTTGCTACTAGTTTTTGACTATTTCTAGTTTTTTTTTCTCGCAATTTTTGTCGACTTTCCATGTAAATACATTCTCTTTACGCTAGAGCTAGGATTTGATGCTACACTCATGTTCATCCCTTTGAATAAATCAATTTTTCATTTTTATATTCTTGTAATATGATCAATGGATTTCCTAGAATTAATTTTCATTTATCATTTTCCATTGTTTTGGGTTGTCATATTCACATGTTTTTGTGCGACCGTTTGCTCTTTCATACTTTCACATCTTATTTCCCAGCCTCATTCATAGTCATGGCATACCACTCCACATGATGCTAGTTACCTATTGCCCCCTATCATAAAATTTTTAAGTCCCTTGACCCATATCTGCCCCTTATCGAGGAAAGGAGAGGGGAGCTTGTCTTTCTTATCTTTTTTAAAAAGTTCCGACCAATAACATAAACAAGAAATCAAAGCATTATTATTATTATTATTATTATTCGTTATTTTGATTCCCTCCCCCCAACCACCTTGTCTCTCTGCACCTCTCCCACTCTCTCTCTTTCTTCTAAGACTTCTTCTTCTTCTTCTTCTTCTTTGTCTTTATCTTTCTCTCTCCTCCCCTCTCCCCTCCCTCCATCTCCTCCTCCCCCTCCCCTTCATGTTCTTTGTCTCTTGTCACCTTCTCCTCCTTCTTTCTCTCCTCCACACCTGGACCTACATCTCATCTAGCATTGCCCCTCCTACCCCCACTTTCTCCTTCCCACCCTCACTTGAATACCTTGTGTACAGCCCATGTCCTCATCCTCAACTCCTCCCACTCCTTCTTCTTTTGTGGCTTGACCACCCCACCACCTAGTCCATCATATGCACTTGCTATGTCATTGCACCAAAAGCATGGCATTGGATGTTGCCACTATAGAGCCCGTGCCTAGCCCCATTGACCCCCCCTACTCCAATGCCTTATGCCTCCTCTCTTGTGCTTCTCCTATCCATGGTCCTCCTACTCCAATGAGTCCCCACACTAGTCTAGCCCACTCCCCACTAAAACACCCCCCACCTTCCCCCTTTTTATGATCCTTGTGCTCCAACAAGCCCCCCACCAATCCAACCCTCTTCCCACTAAACCACCCCCACACCCCCAGCCTTCCCCCCACCCTACCCAAACCAAACCCCCTCTAAGCCCCCCTTTCCCAACCCACCACAACCCACTCCTTGTAAATTCCCCTCTGCAAGTCCCCCTTCCCCACCAAGCAAATAAACACCCAAACAAAATACATAGGGGAGAAAAAAAAATGCCAATCATAACCCCCTTTTGCAGGCTCCCCTTCCTCTACATAAAAATTCTACCACCCTTGTATTGTGATGGTTGTTCACAAGTGGGTGTTATCATCATTTTTTCATAGCCTCTCGATGCAACGTGAGTTCGGTGTCGACTCGAGCTTCTTCTTTGCTACTATTCATATGTGGTTTTCATTGATACATTTGTTCCTCATTTCTTAACTACTAATCACCAGATAGGACACAGGTGTGGTCTTTCCCCTACCATAAACATGTTCATGTGTCGCATGCTCAATAGACAACATTCATCACCCTATATTCACATAGTTTTTCTCATGATAGCCATATGGATAGTAACATTTTATCCAAATCAATCAAAATAAAAATAATTTGAAAAAAAAAGAAAAACTAAAAAATAAAAAATCTATGTCCAAAATACTTCAAAAATAAGAAATGAAAATAAATAATAAACCAAAAATTGTTTTTAAAAGAACACAAATTTAAAAAAAATAAGACAAAAAATATACACACAATGCACTTTTTTTAAAAAAAGAAGAAAATAAATCCGTGAAAACCCTAAAAATTTTCCTCATGTCCTTACCCAAATTACTCTTTTAAAAAAACAAAAAATTTAAAACACAAATACTTAAATAAGAACCAAGACAATGCCAAAAGAGTATCATGATCATCATGATGCTATGTTATGCACTTTTAAAAATGAAAAAATAAAAAAGTCTAAGCTAAGAAAAGAAAAAGAAACAAAAACCCATTACATGCATACATTCCATGATGGTACCCCCCTTAATCCATCATTCTTATTTCTATTATCTTAAAGAAACAAGTATATAATGCACATGTCTATATAAAATCAATTTGAAGTGCAGCCCATCCTTACCATATATATTTTTAGCTTTTATGGGTGCATGTTCACATTTTTCTCATGCTACATTTGTATTTATTCTTTTTAGTTGCCTTGTGATATGTTTGTGGACGTGCTTGCCATTGAATTTCTTTTCCACTATGCCAACAAATTTACTGTGCATTCACATAACCTCCATGTTGTCCTCTTTCCCTTCTTCCATCACATGTAACCATGCAATTAATCACTTTAAAAAAATCTATTGCTCACATCTTCCACATGTATCCACACCAAATAATCACGAGTTAAATAAAATAAAATTCCACCTATTGATCACTTTTGCATGGACTTCATGCGCTACATACACACAATTTAATTTGTAAAAAATATACCCACCGTCCCAAATACACGTGCAAACAAAAAGTGCTCCACACATTTTGAATTATTAATGAAGGAACTTGCATTTATAGACTCTTGGAGTCTATCATGACATTCTAGATTATTAATGCACCACGTACAAACAATAGTTGATTAAAGGGTTATAACAATGCATCGTCGTTTTCTTGTCTAAGGTTTATCACATAATAAAATATTTTACACTGATAATAATCATTCTAAAATAAATAGTTCATTAAATTTTAAATTCACCTATAAAACACCTTCCACATTTAATCCATAAATACATAAATGTGCTTTGGGGTTTTGGGATATAAAATATGTTACCTAGTCTCCATGGTGGTCTTTGTATCTATTGGCAATCCAATAATATGTCTGGATAGATTTTATTTTATTCTTTTGTATTATTGAATTTTGAGGAAAACACATCTACATTGCCTAGGACATTGTGTGTTTGTGCTTTTATTTTATTTTGTGTGCCTAATTATGGGGTTTTGGGTTTTGATAGTATGCATATCATGAAGCTTCTGATTGCACGAATACATAGGTCATATCAAAATTTTATCATAAGAAGTTGATTGCTTGGGGGTTATTTGTTGTGTTGATTACAACTTATCCTTTATTGTGAGCTTATCAATGTTTTTGTTTTCTATTTTGCAAGTATCCCTCTGTGTGTGTGTGTGTGTGTGTGTGTGTGTGTGTGTGTGTGTGTGTGTGATCTAAATGGCTCCCCAACTTGTCCAGTATGTTTCCTTGGTATCCAAGGACTATTCAAAGCTTTTGGAGTCAGACCTTATTTGTAAGGCCAACTTGTATGATTTTGTGGCCAAGCCATTACTACTCATACCTAAAGATCTAGCATATGTGACATATTTTGATTTTATTCCAAAAAATGTGGGAGCCCCATCTATGACTCCTTGGTGAGTATATGGTAAAGGTAGGACTTTTAAAATCTATGATTTTTTATTTAAGCAATGAGAAGTTAGGACTAGAGTAGAGGCTTGCAGGTGAACAAGGGCGTCCAAATTATATGACTAGTTAAAGTGAAAAGGGTATTGGGAAGCAAGCATTTATTTATGCAGAATGAAAAATTAAGAGTATGATACAATCATCAATCACTCGATGTAGTGGTAGCTAGGTTCGCATTTGGAGTCCTTTGGACTTTATCAAATGCGTGATTTTACCTCCACTCATTTCTTACTTATTTCAGTTGTTTAGGCTAGCCTTTGATGTGCAAAGCCAAGTGGGAATGGTGCTTGTAAATCTGTGCTAAAACAACATGGCCTTTCATGAGGCACAAGGATATGAACAAAGATGTGCACTTCATAGTATAGGAGGAAAAATAATGGGAGCACACAATGTCTCTCAAGGTCTCCCAATGAAGAGAAATTCAAGAAAATATGCCTAAGCAATACAACCTTCCAAGAAAGAATAGGAAGCGTTGTTGAACGGTTTCAAAAGCAAAGCCGCGACCAAGAGGACTTTGAATAATTTCAGGATAGAAGGTCAATATTAGAAGAGCTCTGTTGTGACAACATGATCTTTTGATTCAGACGGGTAATTATTGTCTAAGTTCAAATCCACAGTCATAGAAGATCCTTCTTTTCCCACAACAAGAATGCCCTGGCCTGGTTCCAGAGGAAATTTTGCAACTTCACAGACAAGTATTCACTGAACTACCCATTGAAGAAACAGATGAAACATTGATGCAAACATCCAAGAAATCCCTGTCTAAAGGAGCTTTGGCACCGCCATCTGGATAATCTCTGTTTACAGAAGATAGAAGACGCTTTGCATTGCCTGGGCACAAAATGAAAGCTCTATCCCTCTGTTTACTGCAAGCCAGATTGTCAAACTCTATAGAGCGTTTACTGTACTTGGCACATTGCCCTATGTAGGTTTTTTGGGTCTTCAATCTCCTCCCATATTTTTCAGATGGCCTAACTCAGTGATTACTATGTCTTAAGCACCTTTCATCAGTGCTGAGTTCAAAGCTTTGAAGGGAGAAGATGTGATGGGAAAAGATATAGAGCATTCTTCCTTATATGTCTATTATTTTTCGGTGTCTGGGGAAAGCTTTGCGGATTGTATTAGGAAGCATTTTGTAACTAGATCGTGTCGTTTCCTCAAAGCTTGGTAGACATCAATCTTCTTCTAGTTCCAATTACAACTGTATTCTTTTCAGTTGGCTTGTCAGTATCCAACTAGTCCATCAACTTCAACAACAAAGCTGAAAAACAGTCTGTTCAATTGGGCCCAACCAATATTTGCACTCCAAATAACAATGGAGATAAGTTTGTACCAGCACTGTAGTAGCTGCTTAGTGTCTTTTAACAAGGCGGATTCAGGACACTTCATTAGGTTAAAAGGTCAGCACCTACATGAGTAACATGCGATATGGGTCCCATCAATGAGGGAGGAAAAAGGTTAATCAAGAGTTCTACCATGAAGCCACTACTTCTCTTTCAGACATGGGTGGGTAAGGGAGGTTGAGTAGGACCACCTCCAAGGAATGACAGAAATCCACCACTTGAATCCTGATCATCAAGGAAAAGATCATCCGGAACTTTGAAAGCCCCATGTACTGCAACCAGCAGCAGCCCAACCATAGTAGCTGAAATGAGGAACATTGGTCAGAAATACGACCACAATTGTCAACACCACCATCATTGCAAAAATCTTCCGCTCATTGAAAGGCCTATTGAAGAGGACCAGCTGCTCTGTCCGATATAGATACAAGAAAAACCAGACTCCCAGAAGTCCGCTTAACATAAGCAGAGAGAAAGGATGCGTGACCAGGATGAATCCAACTCCAGCTATCAGAAAGAGCAAATAGTTCATGCGAAAATAATTCCAGTTCTTGCGAAGTCGGGTTGTCGCATCTGAAAGGGATTCTGGCTTTGCAAAGGAGCTGCGGTCAAAAAGCTCACCCCATCCTTCTTCATTCTCAGACAAACATGCCAACTCCCTTCGTTCTCAGATCTTCGAGTTTGTGCTGTTTCATTGATAAAAGCTCTTATTATCAAAGCCCTCACAGTCCAATTGCAGAGTATATCATCGTATGCAGATAGACAAATCCCCCCTAGAGCATTCAGGATTCTCTTCCCCTCTTCTTCCTCGTGTGCAGCCTCAGGCCTCTGCTTTCTTGTCACAGTACACTCTCCTTTCGTCTTCTCTCCCTTTGGCTTTGTTGCGGCCTTGTTCTTCTTCAAGTTCTCATATTCTGCTACAACTTTGTCCCTCCGTTCAATTCCCACTGATGGTCACTGCCATAAAAGTATCAGCCCTCCCACCATCCTGATTCTGTGCATATTGCTCTCATATCAGCTCCTCATTCTCCTTTTCTGTTTTCTGCTTTTTCTTTTTCCCATGTTCTCCTCTGTTCTCCCCCGTTCTGAAAGCAGAGTTCGCCCCCTTTTTGCCTCCAAAACTCCCTTTTTCAAAAATAGTCCTTTTGTTTTTTAATAGCATCTAAGCAAATTAAAGGGTGATGTCTTATAAGCTTCAAAGTTTGTCGTGCCTCACCAAAGGGCTCTAGTTTGTCAATTCTATGAAGAGAAATACTCCATGCCCTGTGAAAATTTGCAATATCTAAAGCCCACTTTTTGGCGTAGTCAAGGTGCTCTTATGATGGCACAATGGCATCAATAAGGCCCAATTCAAGAGCCTCTTCAGCAGAGTTAGACTTTGATGTCAGGATCATATCCATGACTTTTGACAAAGCAACTAATCGGGGTAGACGTTGAGTGCCTCCAGCACCTGGAATGACCCCAAGTTGAAGTTCAGGCAAGGCAAGCTGTGACTTGGGAGCTGCAATTCGCCCATGGCAGGACATGGCTAACTCTAAGCCTCAACCAAGCAGAATAAAGATGCAAACATAACAACTAAGTATGTACAAAAAATCAACTCCCACACACACAACTTTTGGGTGGATTCCACACCTCGGATGCTCAGCAATACGACAGCATGAAAGTAGAAATTTAGTTATTTAACCTTTGTGACTTCAAAATCTTATGGATTTTGAAACAGAGTCACATGGATGATAAAGCAATGGTGCATTTCTCTTGTGAAAGTTCACTATACTGGAGAGTGATGAGAAAAATATTTTAGTTTCAACTTCAGAAAATCACTCACAAAGCATTATTTGAGAAGCAAAGTAGTTGTATTTGGGTGATTAAGGATACTGAAAATTAGAAACGTGACCTCATGGTCATGCACAAACCATTTGGACTTTGGATGGCGACTTTGGATGTGCTTCTATTATTTCAGAAGTTGCAACTCACTTTGACGACAATCTCTCACCTTATCTCTTAACACTCCACTCTAGCTAACCAAGTATCCTCCTCTCAAACCCAAGAAAGCAAGAACACAAAACTAGCTCGAGTTGCAGTGAACTCATCTAACTTACTTTCTTAAATTGGATGACTTGAAGGCTTAAAGAAGGTTCCACAACCATGCTCAACACAATCCAATATCGTCACTCCTTCACATCCACTACCAAGCACACCAAACGAGTCCAAGAGCTAGTAGAGAAGACGAGAAAAGCAAGATCATGGTGAAGAGCTTCACCGTCCACCCACTGTCCCTCACTCAACACACCTCTCACTCTTTCCCTCGCAGTCACTCTCAACACAATGGAAGCAAGATGATAGACTAGAAAGATTGAATAGAACTTCTGAGTAGTCACACTTACACAGCTTTTGCAGCATGGATGTGCCAAAAGGGGTGCATGCAAGTGAGACCTCCCACCCTTATATATAGACCAAGAATAAGAGTTAGGGTTAGGGTTTGCATCCCTTTTGCGTTTAGGATTTGTGCCCCTTTTGCATTTAGGGTTTGTGCCCCTTTTGTGTTTTAGGGTTTGCACCCCTTTTGCATTTAGAGTTTGTGTCCCTTTTCGCATTTCAGGATTGTATCCTTCATTGGGCATCCTAACCACTTTGTGGGCTCTAGGCCAGTCAATCATCATTGCATGCTCTAACCTCAGCCTAATTAGACCAAGTCTAATTTATTTTAAGTACAAATATATATGTGCAACCCATGCAACAGCTACAAGTACAATAAATACAACTATGGGTGGTGAATACAATGTGCAGAGGAATGAGCTCTCACAAAGTAATACATCCATGATAATGTAGTGATATTCATAAAGTGAAAATATAATCCCGTGCCCACACTTACAATTCAACCAATCACCCAATAGGCCATGTATGATGAGCCTTTCTTTAACCCTTTCTCTCTAGTCATGGAGTCCTTCTTGACCCTCAACTCATCCATTAACTTAATGAATGACATCTTTGCCAAAGTCCATGTGAAAAGAAGTTAATGCAATTTTAGGGTGCATCTCTCATAGTGCATGTGCTACTAAGGCTATGGGATATAGTTCCAATGGGCATCATGTTGTCCCATGCTCAATGATAGTGCTATCTAGTGCTCCTCCCCCCATGGCATGGTGGTAATTGAAAGATCATTGAAATGAAGGGGTATAAGAGGCCTAGTGCAATGACAATAAAAAAGTGAAGTGTAGTCAATTGTGACCCCTTCCTAGTGAGTGCCAAAACTAAGTTAAAAGACTTACCCTCTATCATCTCTTTTCTATTTTCTCCTTCTTTCAATATCCTTTGATCTTGTAGTTTATTATCTCTTTCCATATTTAAAGATGCATTACAATAAAGAAATAATTCAAACCAAAACCTTTCATATTTCTTACATATAAGAAAAAAAAACCAAAATACCATATCAGAGAGTTTGGAAATTTTCCAAGTCCCAATTTCAAATAAGTGATAAACACTTGACCACGTGGCTAAATCTTGATCCATATTTGAAAGTGGATTTAGGAAGGTAGCTTATATATCATTTAAGGTAGATTCCACCTTTAAGTAAGACAACAACAAGATTTGACCAAGCAGTCAAATAATAAAGTTATTGGGGATTCTCAAAGTGCATGGAAATTCCCAAATTTCCTAATATAGTGTTCCAATGCTGAGCCTATTCTTACACTTCAAAAATAAAATTTCAATGTCTAGATGTACATCCATCTATAGATCCTCATCTACTAGACTACTCCAATTCTTTGAGCTATCTTGATCACATACATGCATGATACTTGCATTGTTCTTTTCAACTACATTAAAAAGATCAAGATAAGTTTGCAGCAACTCAACCTCCAAAGCATAATCCTCATGAATTCTCTAGTTTGCTATACTTGTCCAAGCAATACCAAGAATGTAAGCATCATTGCTATCAAACTTAGTTCTCTTAAAAAAACTATCTACATCTTTCCCTCTAGCACTTATAAATGGTTCATACTCAAACATCCTTATGGCTTGATTCTATATTTGGATAGGCTCCAATCCAAAGACAATATCTTAGTTATTCAAAACCAACCAAGATTTTTGTTAGCTACAAGAAGGAGATAAAGAAAAGAGGCTGAAAAATTGCTAGCAAATAACATTTTATGCCATTATTATTATGAGGGCTAGGCTCCCTCCCATGCAAATTACAATAAGTTAGCTAGCATCAAAATCACTTGTGTTAGGTCACTTTTTCATCACAAGACTAAGGTTTGATTGCATATAAAAAGAGCCATGATCGATAGAAAAACCATAAAAGGGTAGGATGCCCAACGGGATAGGGAAACACTATTCCTAAATTTCATGTATTTAAAGAATGATAAAGAATAGAGCAAGCTATTCATGTGTGTGAAAACTTTGCGAATTTTCCTTTCTACTTTTCATTATTAGAGACGGAGAGAGTAAGAGTTTGAGAGAGTTGAGAGAAAGTATGTGCACGAGTGTGAGGTATCATGTCGATGAAGCCTCCATCTTTCTCTTGAGCACTCTCTCATGCCTATGCTCATGTTTCTTCCTTGCATGCTAAGGTCGTTGAAGGTTGAGAATGAAAGGAGCATAGTCTTGGATCATAGAGTGTTGTAAAGTGCATCTTCATGCTTGAGGAAAGGCCACATAAACTCACTAAAAATGAAACTTGGAATTTGTAAGGCATGCATAAGGCTAAGTGAGAGATAACCATTATTATTTGTTGTTGAGCCTCTTAAATATATAAGATGGTGTTGAAAGTCTCGTTGTTAAGATCATGTAGCACAATGTTTTAGTTTTGTCATTGCCTATACAAGGATACCTCTACCACAAAGTTGCTCATGCATTATGCATTGTGGAATAGCAAAGGTGCAAAAACATGAGCTTTGAAATGCATGCAAATAATCAAGGATTGTTTTATTGGTTTATTCAAATGCATGGACTATTTCTCCATTGAACATAGTAAGATTTATGCCATTAATTCATGGTGAAATCACCAAGTAGTATATCAGAATATCACACAAATTTTCTTTTATATTTTCTTGATATGAAGATGAATAAGGGATTGAAGTGATGTGTTAATCTCATTTCCATTACATTACTTGAGGTGAACCCACATGTATAGGGGGCACAGGAAGAAAAGAGAGAGACACTTGAAGTGGGGAAGGAGAAGACATGGGAAGAAGGGTATCTATTCCTCTTTTTGAAGTTATTGATTTATTTTCATTTATTTTAAAAAGACAAAAAGAATGTTGAGTTTCAAAAAAAAAAGAGGTAACCTAGAAAGATTCTCTTCCTTTTCATCATTCCCATCTAAATGTTATAGCTATCATCACCTTTGTTACCTTCGTTTGCTTGTACCTATTTAATCATAGTCTCACATGGGAGGCCAATGCCCTATAGCATAGAAAGTCACATTTCCTTGAGCTGCATGAAAGCCTTGGAATTTCCTCAGAGCTACCTTGCATAGTGCTATGTCATCTGCCTTGCCATATCCTCACTACTAAAGGATTTTCATAATATATAGCAATGGCCATTGTGAGTTATTGATCTTTGTGATCCCCTACACCCTAAACTTTAGTAGCTAGATAAGTGCTTATTGCCAACCACTACCATCATGTACCCCTCCTCTTCTTCCTCATCACCAACTATAGTATCAAAATTTGCATCATAGTATAGGTCACATATTTATATTTTGGAATCTTCTTCACTTGGCACCATGCAAACTAGATAATATTAAAGTTCATAATACATTCCACATTATCAATACAACAATCACATGGACTTTGGTAATGCAACCCTCAAGTTATCTTAAACTATCATCAGTCATTTGGAGAATTGTGGAGGCATCCTTTTGGATTTCTAGTCCCAACCTTTCTATCAATTCTAAACTCATAATGTTGATACAGGATCCCGTGTCCACAATGGCATGATCCACTAATATGTTGTCAACATATGCTACTACCCTTGTGCAATGATTTTTAGCATGTTCAAACCAATCATCTACCACTCAAGCTATTCCCAAGGGTTCAATGATACATCCAATGTGAAAAATCTTCTTTAACTCTTTACGCACTCCTAGAGATAACTTGATCAACTATAGGAGATACAACTCATGCTTTACCCCACAAAGAGAACTTGCTAAATCAAATTCATGATAATTAGCAATGGTTGATCTCTTCTCGTGCCAGACCATTCTTTCTCTTGGTCATTGCTAAACAAGATTTGGTGCCTCGTTCTTAGTTTTTACCTTTTTCCTTGGTAGCATCTTATTGGGGTTAGCTTTGCCATCAATTGCTTTTAGAGGATTGGCTTCCACATCAGGGTTTGTGTCCCTGTATCATCCTGTTTAGGGTCTATCTCAACACATTTTAAATTATCCCTATCAAATTCTTTAACCTTTTTTCCTTTTATAATGTCTTGCAAATCAGAAGCTGCAGTGGCATTAACATGCAACATGCATAGCTTTGATAAGACTGACATCACTACCACTAGGCAACTCCTCTATTGTAGCTTTTCGTCTTTGCAGTATTTGTTTTAGTCCCTTATCTTGCTAAAGGTTACTTTCTTATATTCGATGATTTTTTGGACATGACTACTTACTCCCTTACTGATGAAGAGAGATGATCTTACTCTAGCAAGTACTAGCTAGATGGCCGGACTTCCCACATATGTCGCATTTTATATTAGGATAGTTTCTCGGAAAGTGCTGACTGCCACACCACTAACAACTGCATCTTGATGGACCACTCTCTTCACGACGTCAACTTCTTATCAAGTTTTGTTGCTTTTTTAGGAAATTAACATCTACGCCTATTTATCTATATTGTTATACTATCATATTGGTATAATGCTTCATCATATCATTGACTTCACCAGGAACATTTGATGCACTAGACTCATAGTCATGATCATCTATTTGCCACTAAATTGGTCTAACCTACTGATTAGGGATCATCATTTCTGATTAATTGGGATGACACTAGGGTTTTCATTTGGCTTCCATTAATTAGTGGGGCGATTTGGATAGCCATCGGCATGGTCACATTAGAAGGAGTCGACAAAATGGGCACACTTTACATTATGCTCTTCCTCTCCCATTCAAATTGATCATGGGTGGCCCCTGGCTTCCACTAATTAATGCCAAATTATTAGCAAGCCCTAGACTCAAATTCAAGTTTTCCCTAGTTCCGTCTTCTTGCTCAATCACTTTGTATCCTTTGCTCCACCAGATGAGTTTCCCCTGATGGTATCTCTGCTCTGGGTGCTCCAAATAAGGAATTACCCGCCCCATCAACCTGCTTTAAGCTCTTTTCCAGGTCTCAAATCAGCCCCAGCATGGACTTGCAATGCATTTCTCTGTGTTAGCATACTTATAAATAATAAGGTTTAATATTATTCAGATTAACCTTATTTTAAAATTCTACTCCCTAGAGATCAGCTAGTAGAGTCGTAGACATATTTTTCCCTATCCTAACAATCTTGTGGGGGCCATCCTATCTAGGTTCCAGCTTCCCTGGAAACAGCTCCCTACACGCATCGTAGTACAAAACTAATTGCCCTTTTTTAAAGGTACACTTCTTCTTTGCTTTAAGGTCGTGCAACTGCTTCATCCGACATTTAGCTACCTCCTGGTGTAATAAGCTCTGCAATTTCAGTTCATCCAGGTGGGCTATGGTCGTGAAACGTTCAAAGAGTACATCCTCATCTCCCAAAGAGTGGTTAATTGCAAACCGTATGGTTGGCAACTCGATTTCGAGGGGTAACACACTCTTCCCCATACACTAATTTAAATGGAGTATGGCTGGTAGCTCGCTTGAGCATTGTATTGTATGCCCATACTGCCACATACAACTTCTTGTCCCAGTCTCGTTTCTTCTCCGAGACTGTTTTAGACAAGATATCCACAAGTTGCTTATTAGTACTTTCGACTTGCCCGTTGGCTTGCAGATTATAGGGGGTCATTTTGTTATGCTTGATTTGCCAAGCTTCAGTCAGGCTTTTGATCACTTTATTCAAAAAGTGGGTTCCACGGTCGACACTAGTTCCTTCGGTGGGCTGAAACGGTAGATAATCTGCTCTAAGAGGAAACTTGCAGTCTCTTTTGCATTGTCCTACCTCGTCGCCCGCGCTTTTGACCATTTTGTAAAATAATCAATTGCTACTATAATGTACCTCTTCTGGGTAGCAGACGATGGGGTGATAGGACCCATAAAATCAATGCCCCAGTTCTCAAATGGAAGGATAGCCATAATAGGCATAAGTGGGCGTTTCCTATTCTCTCTGTTGTCATATCTTTGACGGGTATCACATCTCTTAACGTACTCAAAGGAGTCTTGGAAGATGGACGGCCACCAATATCCAGCTCTTAAAGCTTTCTGTGCCGTCAACCGTCCAGCAAAGTGCCCTCCACACGCAGAGTCATGGCACTCTTCCAAGATGAAAGAAACCTCATCAGGCATCACACATCTGCGATAGATATCATCAACACCCTTCCGATATAGTGTTCCTGCCGATCAAGGAAAACTTCAAAGCATGTTGTCTGATTTTCCTCTTTTCAGATTTTGATAAACCAGCTCCAATCTCTCCCGTTGATAAATAATGCATAATAGCAGCCAAGATGGGATAGAAGCTATATCAATTTTAAACATTTCTTCAATATCACTTCCTTCAGTCAGAGTCTCTTTCAGCTCCCCGAAATCCACAAGGCATTCCACAATCCCCTACAACCTGAGTGGATTACTCTTAATCTCATAATCAAACTCCTACAAAGTGATTAACCACTTTGTCAGACGATCAGGCGGTTGCAGCTTATTCATAAGAAATCTAAGCCCTTCCGCCTTTGTATAGAAAATTACTTTCTCATAGAGGATGTAGTGCCTGAATTTTTTAGTCGCAAAGACCATCGCCAGGCACAGCTTCTCCATGTAGGTGTAGTTAATTTCTGATATGCCCAATTTTCGACTAGCAAAAGCTATCGGATGATACCACTTTTCCTCCCAGATTTGGGATAAACAGCAGCTAATACTATGCATGGTGGCTGTTGAAAATATGTAAAATACCTCACCTCTTTTAGGTGCTTTTAAAACTGGTGCTTTTACTAGCTCCTGTTTCACATCCTCGAAAGCTACCTTACAAGGGTCGCTCCATACAAATAGACAACTAAAGGATAATAAGTTCGTTAATGGCAACTTCCTTTCTGCTAAGGCATTTATAAACCTCCGATAGTACCCTACCGATGAAAGCTATGTACCTCTTTCGGAGTGCATGGTGGACTCATAGCAACTATAACCTTGATCTTTTCAGGGTCAGTTGGCGATCCCTACTAAACTGACCACATGGCCTAGCAATAGCCCATAAGGCACTCCAAAGACACACTTCCGTGGGTTAAGAGTGATACAAAATTTTCTGCAGCGCTCAAAACACTTTCTTCAGATAATCAACATCCTTTCCCTTACAGTGGCTGCCCCCAAGTCATCGATAAATACTTTCAACTCATCTGGGGAGATGTCACCAAAGGTCTTGTCTGCTGTTCATTGCCATGATCCAGGTGCATTGCACAATCCAAAGGCCACTACATGGTACGCAAAAGTACCAAAGACAATAATGAAAGTTGTTTTCAACTTGTCCTCTTTTGCAATTTCCATCTGGTTGTATCCTGCAAAGCAATCCATAAACGAATATATTTTCCTACCCGCTAATTGATCCAAAATCTGGTCAATAAATGGCAATGGGTAGTAATCCTTAACCGTCTACTTATTCAGCTCTCTAAAATCTACACATAGTCGAATCTGGTTGTTTTTCTTCTTCCTGATAACAACTAGTGAACACCATTCTGTGTGCTATACAGGGAAGATTAAACCAGCTTTTCGTAACTTCTATAACTCCTCAAACAGCCCATCCCTCAATTCAAAAGGCATACGCCTTACTTTCTGATGCACAGGATGACTGCCTTCTTTTATAGGAATAGTATGAACAGCCAGGCTGGGAGGAATGCCTCTTAACTTGTCATAAATCCAAGAAAAGATGTCGCGGCCCATCTTTTCTTGGATTAGGGACACATAGTCCTCCCTTTCTGCTGAGCTAAGCATGGAACCTAATTTAATCGGCCGCGAATCATTCGGCGTGCCAAGGTCCAAATCAATCACATCCGCATCTCTTATCCTATCTTGTGGCTCTATCGGCTCATTTAGAGTTATCTGATAAATATCCTCTGTAGTGGACCCCTCTTTAGATTCATCGCTGGATGATGTCTCACTACCAGATCGATCATCTACTATCTCTAATTCAGTAGAGGATAAAGGAGCTCTCTCACTCTGAGGAGATTCAGGGTAAGCATCGACTATTACTCGATTAGCACCTCTACCTAGAACCACTTGACTGGCGGGTATATCAACTTGACAGTCTGTTCGTAAGATCCAAGGCCTACCTAGCAAGACTCGATAGCTAGGACGTCCTGCAAATCTTATCACACTAAAGTCCAAGAAGCATTCTACACTTGCAACTGTAACATGGACTTTAGTAACGCAACCTTCTGGTTGCCTTAGACTATCATCAGCCATTCTAAGAAGGAAGGAGCCATCTTCTTGGATGCCTAGACCCAACCTCTCCATCAACTCTGAACTCATGATATTGACGGAGGACCCAGTGTCTATGATAGCATGCTCCACTAATATTCCATCCACGTATGCTGGAACCCTAGGGAAATTCTTTTCAACATGATCAAACCAATCTTCCCCTACTCATGCTATTCCCAAAGGTTCTACAATATACCCAATACGCAGGATCTTCTTGAATTCCTTGCGTACTCCTGGAGATAATTTAAACAACTATAAAAGGTTTACATCTGGTTTGACTTCGCAAAGAGAACTTGCTAAATCAAAATCATGATAGGTAGCCAAAGCTCTCTTCTCTCGCGAAACCATTCTCTCTTTTGGTCTCAGGACCGGCTTTGGTGCTTCTTTTTTAGCTCTTGCCTTCTTTCTTGGCACTTCCTCATCCTTCTTAGGATTGACTTTTTTGTCAACCAGTCTTAGAGGTCCCCCTTCCACGCTAGGATTCAGTACTTGCATCCCCTTATCCCCTTGCTTAGGGTTTCCTTCAACCGATTTTGCATTATCTCTATCACCCTCTTTAGCCTTTTAGCCTCTTGTCACGGCTCGTAGGTTAGAGGTTTCAGTGCCATTGATGCGTACAGCCTCGATAAGGCTGACTCCATTGCCTTGTGGCAACTCCTCTATAGTGGTCTTTCCCCTTTGCAGTATTTGTCTTGGTCCATCATTTTGCTGGAGGTTATTACCTTGCGCTCTATGATTAACTGGACTTGGTTGTTAACTCCCTTTTTGGAGGGAACTAATCTTACTCCAACAGGTAGCGGCTAAGTGGCCTGACTTCCCACAAATATCACATTTAACTTTTGGACAGTTTCTAGGGAAATGTTGTCCACCACACCACTACAGCTGAATCTTAAGGGACTACCCTCTTCAGGGCATCGACTCCCTATTAGATTCTGCTGCTTCTTCAGGAAATTAACGTCAATAACTATTTTCCGATATTGTTCACAAATCATATCAGTGTAGTGCTTCACCATATCCTTAACTTTACCAAGGACATTAGAGGCACTCGTCTCATAGCCTTGATCGTCTATCCATCATTCCATTGGCCTAACAATTTGATTGGGCATTGGTTGTTGACTCACAGGAACAACATTAGGGTTCGAAGCTTGGCCCCCAACATTTGGTGGAGCCAACTGACTAGCCATAGGCATAGTCACACTGGGAGAAGCTAGTAGCACAGGTACATTTTAAACCATGCTTCCTCTCCCATTAGGGTTATTCATAGGCATCCCTTGACTTCCATTCATCAATGTAAATTGCCTCTAGGTACTAGACCCGCATTAAGGTTTATTTGAGAGGAGTAGGCCATTTGTAATCGTGACTCTACTCCTTCTGCCCACGTGATGGCGGTGTCTATATCAGCCAAAGCCACACTGCCCAATTGTACCTGAATATTGAAATCCAATCCATGCAAGAATTATTGCAATTGGGCAGCCGGCGGAATAGGAATGTAAGTTTGTAACTTACGAAATACTTCCTTAATCTTCTTAGCATAGGCTTTCACATTCTCATGGGGATCTTGGCATGTTACATTCAAAACACACAACCAGTATTGGCCACCTTTTTCAGGGGCATATTCTCCTCAGAAAGCTGCATAAAATTGGTCGATTGTGGTTATGGTTCCAGTCTCTATGCTATGATACCATACTGCAGCCCTTCCTTTTAACGTCATGTTAAAGAACATCATAAGATGTCCCTCATCTTGGATGCCGTAATTAAACATTAATCTTTGGAATTCGCAAATGTGAAACTCCGCATCTTCTTTGGCTAACCCATTAAAAATGGGCAAAGGCACTCCTAAAGCTGGCAGATCCTGCGTCCGTGCAGGAATTGCAATGGGTTGTGCCATGACGACAATCTGATTGACAATAGGAGTTTGGACTGATGGAATCACACCCCCACTTGAAGTGGGTTGACTTGGTGGAAGAGAGGAAGAACTTGCGCTTCCTCCTACACCTAAAGGACTATGTGTAGCAGTTGGGTTACTAAGACCACTGCCTTTTATGCGTATCCGGCTACTCCTTTGAGGAGAATAGTGACTTACAATCTCCAACTGCCGTCTAGCCCTCTCAGCACGTTCTTCTTTTTGTATTTCAGCTTGACGGTCCTTGTTAGAGGACATAAACCAACTTTCTGGTTCCTAAAAACCCTAGATTCGAGAACCACCACTTGTTGGAAACTCCCGGCAAACGCACCACTGAAGGGACCTCAAATGGGCCGGCACTGGCTATGGCACTAGCCAGGACCTCATGCTCATAACAGACAAACACACCCTCACGGCCTCGTGGGCCAAAAGCGTCTATCTGTTACTAAAGGACGAACTGTCCTAAAGCCTAATCTATGCGTTTATAGTTTTGTAGTCCAACGTTTCCCTTTCTATAAACTCCACAGAGGGAGAACCCATACACATTGTCAATAGATGCCACGATAATCACATACATGGGAGGTAACCTCTCGGTGGAATCACCACGGCCTCACTGCAGCTCTCCTACATCGTAGGGATTAGCCCCTTGATGCGCTGCTCAACATATAAAACAAACGAACAAACTCCACTCTTTCATTTTGCAAGTATTCCAGGAGATACCATGTGTCCTTACGAAATAATCCCCCAAGAAACAAACATCTATCCTATGACTTAGGATGCCTTTCCACACTCAAGCGTGGGTCATTATCATTGAAAATAGGTGCTATGCATCCAGTCCTTTTTATTCTGACACCATGGTTGACATGCACATGCAAAGGTGGGTGATTATAAAGTGCTCAAACATAATTTTCAATGATAAACGTGTTGTGCACAACCAAGCTTTCCAATGCTCATTCACTAACTCGTTGCAACGATGTAAGGATAGCACCGAGACAACACTCGTGCTACTATCCTCTTGATTAAAATGCCACGAAATCTATGTATGTCATGATATGCATCAGAAAATTGAAAACAATCAGCACGCAAATCACACCATTCAAACATCCCAACCCCCTACGTTTAGGTATTGCTTTCGTTGCATAGGTGTAGAGGTTCATTTTGTCATGTCCTGATGTATGAAAAGTGATAAATCACGAACTTTGACAAAGAGATAGGGTAAACTCAGGCTAAACCTCATGCTTTGCCACTACCATACATCCACAAACAATCATTATATTCTTCCTTATTTTTGCAAGACATATTTCTATTTTTTTTCTTATTTTCCTTATTTTCTTAATTTGTTTAGCAATAAAATATGATATTTTCTGATTTTTCTTGTTCCAATCACTTCATCATACTAACCTTCATTTTATCTTCCATTTCCCCCCATAGGAACACATTTCACGCACCCGAAACGGAAAAACTACCATTTTACCGCTAAAAACCCGCATTTTGTGTTTACGGGAATTAAATAGAGCATGTAAATCATTGCAAAAACAAAATTTTTTGATACACAGCAATTAATCATGATGCAACCAGTACTCAAACAAATTTTCATCCAATAAGAACATCATTATCATCATAAACTATCAAAAATCCTTCATTTTCTTCATAATAATGGTCATACCATGTTTTTTACAAAACCCGAGACGCATTAAATGACTGCATAACCAGCAGACGGAGCCTCCATTGCTCTCAATCCAATGCTACACATCAATCTTTAGCATCTCCATCAATCTCCATCACCGCTTCCTTCAACCCCCTTCCATGTTCCTCCTTCAAGGTAGTGCACATGAACAGCCCATAGAGAGGAGAGAGAGGGAGGAGAGAGAAATACTAGATTCTAATCTCTTCATCCAAACAGCCATATCTCGTGCGAGGACCTGTGATAGAACCAGGAAAGAGGGAGAAGTTGGTGCCCAATGTCTGTTAGATAGGTTCTTTGCAGCCCAAAATTCGATTGGGGGAGGGGGGATGAGCAAAATTTTCGGCTGTTTCCTGATCAACGCGACACCATATCCACATGCCATGTTTTTTCAAAAATGAGGGAGGGGGGGCTAAAGCCCCAAAGGGCACCCCCCCCTTTAGTCCTAAGGTTTGGTCCACCTTTTCAAATCTTGGCCAATTTTTAGCCTCTTTCGCATTCGGGCTCCGTTTCAACCTTCGAAAAATCCTCTGTGTCCATCTCAGCATTCCGCACTGATTGGTAGCTCCCGACAAACCGTGTGGCAGTCAAAAAAATTATCAAAAATCCACAAGTGTCGCTCGGGCGCCTTTTAAAAGTCGTCTTTCACTTGGTGCTTAAAATCGTCCTAGCTGCAGCTGCCGCCTTCGATGTCGAATATTTTTCCCCTAAATTCTGGATTTTTTGGCAAATTTTAGGCACATCCCGAGCTCAAAACTCTGCTCTCACTCCCGATTTTCAAAACGATCTTAATTAACTTAACTTTGTTATGTCTTTATCAAAGGTTGTCAGCTTTTATTAGTTATGGTTTGCTAGAGACTCTAACATATCTAGAGGTAAAGTGGCTAACTTTGCAGGTCGTCACTCCCTTTCATGCAAATTTTAGGGATTCCAGGAACAAAATTTGGAGACTTAAGAGTTAAAAGAGGGTAAAATCTCAATTACTTTTTGCGTTAGTCCCCTTCTCTCTCTTCCCAAGAAAGTTACCATAGCCATTGAGAAGAGAAAACCTCTTCCTTCTCTTAGAGCAGCCATGAATGTGCCCAGTTGAGACCACATGAGTCTTCCCTACCTCCCAAGACCAATTGGAGCACCCTTGTGAAGGATTACTACCACATAATTGCTCCATAGAATAGCCTACAATTTGCGATGCATTTTATGCTACTCTTCCTTGCTCTAGTTGCCCCATCTTTGATATCTACTCAACCCGCATGTGCTTCCCCATGGCATTGGCAATCTTCCTACACCTCCTTGACCAGGTCTTGGCCCTCATTCTTCAACATTTGAGCTCCCACCTCCTGTAAGGTTTAGTTCACTATTGTACCCTACCTTGAACAACCATGAAAGCTTCTTTTGAAGCCTTCTATCCTTGAAGTTCAAGCTCGGGAACAAAAACAAGAGCCTCCATCATCAATGGAAGCATTTGAATGCTTGAAGGCTTCATCCATTGGATTGCTCTAATCAATTGGGCTTGCTTGATGGAGAAATTGGCATCATGTTGGATCATGCTTCAACTATCTTCCCCAAATACTGAAGAGATATATCAATCCGATCTTAGTCTCTCATATTATTCCACTTGCTGAGCTTAATTGCTTTTGTTGGAGAGATTAAGATTGCATAGGCTTTACTAGTTGAATCCTTCATTGTATGCATGTGCCCACTGAAATCAATGTCCCGTTTGGTTCCCAATGCATCATGATTAATCCTAAATCAATTGCATTTGCTGACATTAACTCTTTCTTAATCTTATGTGCTTTGGATTAATCCCAAGTGAGTAATAAGCCTTTGTAAAAGGGAGTAAGTAGTAGACAGTGAGTCATTGGACTACCAAGATAATCCCTATCCAAGCTCTTGTTCATCCTTGCATCTCATGAAACAATCCAATGTTTCCTTTTCAATGCATCTCATGCTAATTGCTTCATGAAAATGTTTGCCATGTGTACTTCGATTGGGGAAAAACGTGGATGCCAGGCGAGGTGGTAAGCCGAAAGTGAAGTGACTGTCCCTTACTAATTAAGACCCTGAAGAGGTGCACAACTCGGCATGGGGGGAACTTTGCCCACACTCTTGGTGATCCAAAGCCCAATACTTGTACGTAGGTGTAGGAACCCTCCTATGGTCACCACCATTTCTAATTAAATAATCCCCTTTGGATACCCTTTCAATGCTTATGGTACCCATGTAAACACAACATTAGTGAGTTTGGGACTTTTGAATACTAAAAAGTTGGCACCTGGATAACATGCCCATAAGATGCCCATAAGTTTCTCAAAACCATATGATGTAATCTATCATTGGAAAGTGCTTGAAAAATGGAATCTATTGAGCTATAGTGCTTGATTTGGAGTTATAGTGCTCAAGTTATGAAAAATCCAAAGACTTGACTATGTGTCCCCAATTTATTGAAAATTTCCATATTCCCCAATATGGTGTTTGTATGACACTTGAGGTGTATGCAGGGTCAGAATATATGTATAGGATTAAGCTCCACTTATGCAGTGACAATAGAGTAGATGGACAGGTAAATGTGCTTTAGATTATGATTAGTATGCCTAGGATGTTGTTTATGATGTTTCTCAGGCCCCTCAACCTATGAGCCATCCAGAGAGTGCATTTGCATCAAGAGACAAACAGTGTTTTTAGTCACAATCAATCAGGATGGTCATAAAGATCCAATTATAGAAAATTGTGTATTACACCTAGGAATGAACCCTATAGCTTCTCTCTAAGAGGGATTCGTCCCCTCCAATTTGAATCAAAAATCTCCCCAATAGAAGCTACGTCTAAAAGTTACAACCATTTTTGTGCACTAAGGTCATTGTGGACAGGGTGTAGACCACTTCAGGATAAACAAAGAAATCCAATTGCAAAACTTTTTGATCATTTTCTATTGTAAAGTTTAATAATGCATCTCGAAGAGGGCTTTCTCCCCTTTGATTTTAATAAAAAATCTCACAAATCGAAGTTTTCCACCAAAAGTTACACCCCATTTACAAACAGTGGGTCTTCTGGACTGCACCTAAATGGCTCTCTAAAAAGGCAAAAGTAAGGCCCATGAAGAGCTTCAGAGGAAGGAGATTAGAGACTCCAGGACCTCAACGAATGATGAACCTAGCTAGGCACAATATTACCATGGTGATAGGCATGAGGAAGTGCCCAATATGGATCTCTATAGCCTGCTCAACTACACTTTATGCTAACATGAGATTCATCACATGGAGAGGCATAATGACATCGTTACCAACCACTGTGAAATGATGTCAAAATTTGATGAAGAAATTAAGCCAATGGCTCTCTCAAACTCCAGGACTCAGCAAACCTTGGAGCAGCTCACCACTCTTGTAGCTCAGCTAGCTATCACTTCATCCCAAGAAAAGGGGAATGAATCCAAGTGCAAGTGTGGATGGTCTCCACTATTGGAGCCACTATATGGTCCACATGGCATTCTTGAATACAAGGGTATTCCCTATTCTACCTATGAAGTCGGTGAACCCTCTCATGTTCATGACAAGCCTCCATTGAGCTCCCCCATCACCCATGCAGTCAACCCTCTAGTGAGGCCATCTTCCACCATTGGTAGGAGCTCCCCTACTTTCCCTTGAAGCCCCAATGAAACTTATATGACTCAGCTTATCATGGAAAGTATGGTATTAATGGCTAGCATGGCAATAATGGGCAACATGACTATAATGGGCAGCTTAGGATAAATGCACAACATGGTATGTATGGATAGCAAGGTATGTATGGATATGATGGTATGTCTGGACAACAAGGTTTCCATGGGAAACAAGGCCCTCATGATCTCTATGACAAGATTCTTCTCACTAAGTAAAATGCATAATCGCCTTCACCATCAGACTTGGAAGAATGGACATCTAAGTTAGAGTCCTACTTCAATATTTTCCCCACATGGATGATAAAAAATTTATCTTTACCTTTCTCCACTTGAAAGGATTTTTCCACACATGATGGCACTGTATCAATCAAGAGAATCATTAATTCATTGATTAGAAAGACTTTAAAATGAATATAGTTCAAGTATTTATATCCCCCGTGGAAAAAGAGCAAGTGGCAAGATGATTGTACGCTCTTGACCAATGTAATCTCACTATACGAGAGTACGCAAATCAGTTTATGAAAGTGACCATATATGTGGAGAGCGTTAATGATGATGTCAAATTGAATAAGTACATTTATGGATTTGAACTGAGTCTATCGGCAATGGATGTCATGGCTCAAAAGCCCACCACACTATTTGATGTAATTGAATTGGCTAAAAGATATGCAAGAAAGTATTGTAAGAATGAGAGTTCTTAGCAAGGTTATGGGCAGCCCCATATCCCATTCTAATCAACCCCATATGGGGGTGGTTTTAGAGGCAATTCCACGCCTAATGCCAAATACCCCACAATACCCACTTACCCCCCTTCCATGCTGAAAGAGAACATGGCACTTTTGGGACAACACTTGGCTCTAATGCCAAATACCCCACAATACCCACTTACCCCCCAGAAAAGGGCCTATGTTTTCAATGTGGAAATAAGTAAATTTTTGACCATGCCTCCAAGTGCCCTTACAAGACAACCAAGGTCAAGGGTCATAGCATGTATGTAATGGGAGATTGGCACAATGATGAGGATGACTGACCAGTTGGCAATGAGGAGCATGCTCAGGATGTGGACTACAAGCAGTTCTATGACCTGAAGGATGGGTTCCCCTTTGACACAGGACGGTTGTCCATCTCATGCACTTGATTTGACATCCCACATGACTACCACATCTAAGTGCCCTTACAAGAGAGCCAAGGTCAAGGTTCATAGCATTCTATGTAACGGAAGATTGGTACAAGGATGAGGATGTGGACCACGAGCAGTTCTATGACCCGGAGGATGAGTTCCCCTTTGACCGAGGTGGTTGTCCATCCCATGCACTTGATTTGACATCCCACCTGACTACCACCTCCAAGTGCCTTTATAAGACAACCAAAGGTCAAGGTTCATAGCATGTATGTAATGGAAGATTGGCACAATGATAAGGATGACTTACCTATTGACAATAAGGAGCATGTTGAGACTATGGACCACGAGCAATTCTATGACCCGCATGATAGGTTCCCTTTTGACCTAGAGCCTATTGTCCATCCCACACACTTGATTTGACATACCACCTAACTACCACCTCCAAGTGCCCTTACAAGACAGCCAAGGTCAAGGTTCATAATATGTATGTAATGGAAGATTGGCACAATGATAAGGATGAGTTACTTGTTGACAATGAGGAGCATATTGAGAATGTGGAACACAAGCAATTCTATGACCTAGAGGATGGGTTTCCCTTTTACCCAGGCAGTTGTCCATCCCATGCACTTGATTTGACATCCCAGCTAACTACCACCTCCCTTTGCTCCATCTCCTTAGATGCTTGGATGAGTTCTAGGAGCCTCACCACCCTATGTATTCAAGGAAATATTCATGGGAAGCATGCATTTATCCTTGTGGATAGTGGTAGTACTCACAGTTCTGTCAATAAATCAGTCATTGACCAGTTGAAGTGCACCACTATAGAATTAGAGCACTCCCCTAAAAATTCAAGTAGCAAAAAGGGACTATTGGATTCGAGAGCCAAAAATTGTGTGACATTGGCCAGATTGATAGATTTCGATGCCACAAAGCTAGGCGTCTAGTCCTTTTGTGATTCAGAGCTTGTTTGGCCCTCCGTCTAAGCCAGAACCACTTTCGGAAAGTGTGAACATGAAAAAACTAAACCGGTTCACTTTTAATAAGCTAGTGACTTAATAGAAAACGTTTTTTTCTCATGTGAAGGGGGTACAAATTTTTTTGCGCCCCCTCAAATCCATGAATTTTCTAATTTTGTAACTGTTGGAGATAAGAGGAATGGTCTGAGGGGGGCTGAGGTGAAGAATTTGTTTGTCCTATTTCACCACTGACTATGCGCAAAATGGTGCGTTGAATCAAAATATCTAATTTTATCTTTTTCTCTCCTCTCTCCTCTCTCCTCTTTAGTGCTTGTTTCCATGGGGCTGATTTTATGTGAGAGAGGGGTCAGTTGAGATGAAAGATTTTGAATGCCGAGCAATGTTGAAGCATAGATCGATGGTCAAAGGGGCATTAGCAACTAAGGATGAGCATCAATGGCTTCACGAGCATGAGATACATATGGATTTTTATGCAATTTTATGCTTAACTAGAATTTTTTATAGTTTTATGATGCATTTTGGTTTCATATGGTTGGAAATGGTCGCTACTACTTACAAATGATTTGTTCTATCAAAAATATTTAAAAACTAGCAAGTATTAATTGTTTAATAATTTTGTGCTAAACACGTAGAATCAACAAAGAGTGGTTTTATGGCAAACCATGAGTTTTACGGGTTTTGTTGAGTCATATTGTGTTCCTATGGTATGAAATGGTAAATAATGAAAAATATTAGTATTCCTAATCATTTTATGTTGGAAAAGTTAGGAAATATTAGAATAAAATATAATAAATAAATGAAAATGTGTTTATATGAAAAATATAGATTTTATCTGCCACAAAATTATAGAAAATTATGAATGTGTTTGTGAGTGTATGATGGGTCTAGGGTATGATTTTTAGCCTCAAACTATTCGCATTTTTATGTTAAAGTGCGTATTTATTAGTTTTTATATATGAAAAACACATAAAAATACTATTTGTGTCCACCAATGAATGCAAAACCATAAACATAGGGCGGAAAGGATTTTGGGGAGTTAAGCATCCATTGAAATTTGATTTTATGCATATATTGGCATATAGGATTCGTTCATTTTAAGGTTTTAAAGAAGGGAAGTAGCATAAATTACTTTGGTGCTACCTTAGTAACAACACACTGCACTAGAGTGAAGTCATGGAAAGAATTCTCTGTCTACAATTCACGATGTTGATTTATAAGGTTTCTTGTTTATGCACTTCAGGGCATTCACTTTGCATCCGCATTCCATATATGTGGTGTCATGAGAATCATCTCCAGGATGCATAACACTTGTTTGCAAATCATTGACCCATGTTGAGAGTGTAAGCAGTCCCATGTTGTAGGATAGTATGTTCGTTCCTTATGACCTGATTTGGTAAGGATTGAATTATCTCATGGAATGAATATAAAGAGAGGAATATATATTGCATATGCTATATGTTTGGATAGTGCATCCTAGGGCTAATGTGTAGGGTTTAAGAGACCCATAGTGGGGCCACAAGAATCAACTAGGATGCTCCCCATGTATATAATACGAGGTGTTAGTAAGACACGGATCTGAAAGGTGAGAAGGATCGAAGCTTGCACGCGAGCTATGGCGGGAGAGCAAGAGCAAGAAAAGAGAGAGACAAGAAATGGGAACTCCAACAGTCACAATGTGTGACCGGGCCTTCCTTTATTCAAACTGTCACTAAAAGAATAAAGAATAAAGTGACGTGACGGGCGCCCACCACCTGCAGTGTGCAGTGGCGGGTACTGTCAGTGTAGTAATACATGGGGCGGCATGGCAGAGGCGCCTTTACCCCCAACAACCTCCCACTTAAAGGCGAATCTGCCCTAGTGAGAGAGAAAAGAAAAAAGAAAAGACAGTACAAATGTACATAGGTACAAGGGATGAGGAAAGGCGACATCTCATCCAACGCCCATCAACCTCCTGAGGAAGGCAAAGCGCTCAGTAGTGAGGCTCTTCGTGAGTAGATCTGCAAGATTCTCGTCAGTGGAGATCTTGACAAGGTCAACAGACTTGTCCTCCATGACACCATGTATGAAGTGATACCTCACCTCAATGTGTTTCGTCTTCGCATGGAAGATCGGATTCTTAGCCAACTGAATGGCACTCATAGAATCCGAATGCAGTGTAGGTGTAGCATCAATCCCAAGGTTAGCAACTAGACGGCCTAACCATATGGCCTCCTTGCAAGCCTCAGTGGCTGCAACATACTCGGCCTTAGTGGTAGACAAAGCCGTACACTTCTGAACCCTGGACATCCAAGAGACATCCCCTCCAGCATAGGTGAATACATAGCCAGAAGTGGACTTCCTACTATCTGCATGTCCTGCATAATCGGAGTCAGTGTACCCGATGACCCCTGTATCCTGGCTGCCATAGCAAATACACATATCTGTTGTGCCCTTCAGGTACCTCATGATACCCTTCACGGCATCCCAATGTCTGCTGCCAGGTGTAGCTATATAGCGTGCCACAACACCAACTGCATGCGCAATATCTGGACGAGTGGCTATCATGGCATACATCAAACTGCCCACCACAGCTGAAGCATAAGGGATCTTGGCCATCTCGGCCCTCTGCTCATCTGTCTGCGGACAATCGGCCAGTGATACCTTCACATAAGAAGGTAATGGACAGCCAATAGGCTTTACGTCCTGCATGCGGAAGCGCTCAAGGACTTTATGAATGTACTCCCGCTGTGAGAGATACAAAAGCCCCTAATGCCTATCGCGCTTAATGCGCATCCCAAGTATATGTGAGGCCTATCCCAAATCCTTCATCTCAAAGCTCTTCTTCAGCTGAGATTTAAGAGCATCTAGCTCATCATGAGCTTTCCCTGCTATCAGCATATCATCAACATAGAGTACCAAGATAAGCAAACTGCCATCACGGGCTTTCTTTGTGTAAAGACACGGATCCATAGCACTCCTGCTATAGCCCTGTGACTGCATAAAGGCATCAAACTTATGATACCATTCCCTAGGTGCCTGCTTCAAGCCATACAAGCTCTTCTTCAACTTGCACACTAGGTGCTCCCTGCCAGGTTCTGCAAAGCCCTTAGGCTGATCCATATAGATCTCATCATGCAAGTCCCCATGTAGAAAAGCCGTCTTGACATCCATCTGAAATAGATCTAAGTTAAGCTGTGCAACCAAAGCCAAGACTAAGCGCAGGGTGGTCATCTTAACCACAGGAGAGAAGACCTCATCAAAGTCCACACCATGTTCTTGCTTAAAACCCTTTGCTACCAATCTAGCCTTGTATGCCGGCTTGGGGTGTCCAGGGGTACTTTTCAGCTTGTACACCCACTTGCATGGCAAAGCCTTCTTGCCCTTAGGCAAGGCAACCAAATCCCAAGTCTCATTCTTATGCAGGGAGTCTATCTCAGACTGCATAGCCCTCTCCCAGGAGTGACTGTCACCCCTGCGCATAGCCTCATCATAAGTGAAAGGCTCTCCTGCATCTGTAACCAAAACATAATGCATAGAGGGCTGAAATCTGTCAGGTGGACATCTATCTCTAGCAGACCGCCATCTCACCGTAGGCTCTGCTGCCTGTCTAACTGCCTGTCCAACACCCTGGCCCTATGGAGGAACTGCTGCAGCCTGTACTACTGGCTGTGCTGGAGCTCTAGGCTCCTCCTGAAAGATCACTTTGCGGATCTCAACCACCTTCTCAGGCTGCCTGTGCATCTTGTCTTCATGGAAGACAGCATCATGGCTGCGTACTATTTATTGCGCCTGTGGATCCCATAGGCGATAGCCCATCTCTCCTGACTCACCATAGCCAAGGAATATGCATTTAATGCTCTTTGGATCCAATTTACTCCTCTTGTCCTTGGGCACATGGCAGAATGCCTCACATCCAAAGACACGGAGATGCGCATAAGAGGGTGGCTTACTAGCCCAAACTTCCTCTGCAACCTGGAAATCCAATCCACTGGAAGGCAATCGGTTTATGACATGCACTGCCGTACTAACTACCTTAGCCCAAAAACTCTGGGGTAGGCCTGCATGGCTAAGCATAGAGCACACACGCTCCTAAATAGTCCTGTTCATGCGTTCAGCCAAACCATTCTGGGGTGGGGTGTAAGGGGCGGTCAACTGACGCTTAATACCCCTGTCATCACAAAACTGCTCAAAAGCATGCATTACATATTCTCCCCCATTATCTGTCCTAAGGCATTTCAGCCTATACCCAGTCTGGTTCTCAACAAGAGCAAGCCATCTCTGAAAAACTGCCAAGACATCGGACTTCTGCTTTATGGGATAAGCCCACACTTTCCTAGAAAAATCATCAATGAAGGTAACGAAGTACTTCGCGCCACCCATAGACATGCAAGGCATAGGCCCACAAACATCGGAATGCACCAATGCCAAGGGCTCACTCATGTGTGGCCTACCCGATTTCTTATGCGTAGACCTATTCTGCTTACCATAAAGACAATGATCACACGAGTCAAAACATGCATAATCCAAAGGCGGAAGATACTGCAAACTAGATAACATTTTCATTCCCTTCAAAGACATGTGCCCTAAATGAGCATGCCAAAGTGATACATGTGGGATAGAACCCACTGCCAAAACATGGTCAACTGAGGACCCAGATACAACAAGAGAATAGAGGCTACCAGACTTGGCGCCTCTAGCAAGCACAAGTCTGCCACGAGTAATCTTCCAGGCAGAATCCCCAAAACATACATGAAATCTTGCATCATCCAGCTAACCTGCAGACATAAGACTGCGTGTAAGCGCAGGTACATGACGTACATCCCTAAGCAAAAATGAACTGCCAGTGGAAAACTACAACTGAATATCACCCATGCCCACAATGTCAAGAGACATGTCGTCTCCAAGTCTGACTGAACCAGATATAGTGCGGTAAGAGTGGAACCACTCACGGTAAGGCGTCACATGGAAGGATGCTCCGGAATCCAATAACCAGCACTATGCATACATACTAGATGTCTCAGTCAAGTGTGAAGCATCAGAAGAACTAGCTGCAAGTATAAACTCATCACCACCATCGGACTCCTCAGTCTGCGTGACATTAATTTCCTCAATCTTGACGCTGGACTTCGCAGGTACTATGCTGCGATCAGAGGACTTCTCCTGCACTTTATCTTTCCCCTTATCCTTGCGCTTCTCATTGCGCAACTCATGACACTGTGGTCTAATATGGCCCTTTTTCCCACAATGATGACAAGTGACATTTGCATTGCGCCCACATGACTTACTACGCGACTTGCCACGAGATTTAGACTGATCCTTCTGCAAGTCATGACCAAGGTTATTACCACGATCATTCCTGTCATTCGTGCCTCTAACTGTCAAAGCATTACTACCACGAGGCATCCAAGTTTTTGCGATTCACCTCTTTCTGAAGAAGAGCACTCTCAACATCTGCCAATTTTAGAGTAGCACTAGAGGCACAAAGAGCAATACGGAAAACATCCCATGACTCATTCAGAGTCCCAAGCAAGAAAAGAGGAGTTACTTCCTCTCCAAAGGTGATATCCTGCGAAGTCAGGTTCTTCAGTATAGCATGGAACTGGCTCAAGTGAGCAGACATAGTCGCATTATCCTTCATGCGCAGATCCATAAGCTGCTTCAACCAGTACATCTGACTTGCCGGACTTTTCTTATCATAAAGATTTTTTATCTTATTCCATAGATCCCATGCACTCTGTGCTTCCTCAAATACATTATAATGTACCTGTTCAGTGAGAGACAATACAATCATGGACTTGCATAGCTCATCAAGTTCAAGCTAGTCGTCATTGTCCATAGTTTCAGGCTGCTCCCCACTCAATCGAAGTGGCTTAATCTGAGATTTCTGCACCAAGACCTGCCAAATTTGACTCTTCCAGTAAGAGTAGTTGGTACCATCCAACTTTGTAATGTTAAAGATGGCACTATCATGCGAAGATGATGCCATTATGCAGGCTGGAAATGCCCAAATAGTCCAAAACTGCTTGCTGTTTTACTGCAGAAACTGCCAAAAAATGACCAAAACGGGGTCCAAAGGGCGAGCAAAGTGTGCCAAAAGTTGCTCCCCACTTAGTACTAGGTGCAGTACACCAAATCAGGATATTTCAGCATGAAAAGTACACCTCAGTCCACCAATAATTGCTTGCTGTAATAAATTGCAGGTATGCAGTCTAGAGAGCAAACTGTCCCAAAATAGGATCCAATGTCAAGCAAACAATGCTAGGTCCAAAGCCGGCATGAAACGGACATAAGCAAGGCCAATGACAGTGAAAAGAACATGAGCTCAACACCGAAGCATGTCAAAATAACATCTGCCAGTGAAAGGCACACCCCCAGACACTCTAGGCAAAGTGTTCCTGTAACTGCCAAAACCTGACACAAATAGGTGTCTGCTCAAAGAGAAAGATCCAAATATGAGACTCAGCTCATAAGCATCATGTGAACCAAGAGTACATCAATGCATATCCATAAAGATCGGGGTATGATCCCAAAGTCTCAATGCGTATGTAGTTGCTCAAGACATAAACTGCTCCAAATACATGTAAGTGCTCCAATAGCATACAACTGTCAAAGGTCAAGCAAGCATGTAAAATGCTCCCACTGGCACAAAAGGTGTACAAAGCGAGCTCAGAAGCTCAAACAACCCAAGAGAAAGTACCAGTGATAAGTGACCCTGTCAATGCATCAAGCGCATCCAAGAGAGCATGACATACATGAAGCACCGGTTGTATTAACCATGAAGCAATACATAAGCCCAAATAAGCTCTCGGTCAACTCAATGACATCCAAATAGCAACCAAGATCAGTGATCAAGTAAGCCGGGAATGCTCAAATACATCCAAATCCAAGCTCCAAATGTCGGTATGGCATACACGAACCAAATAGCATATGTCACGAACCAAAGCATGTAATGCAAAAGCCTAACTGTCAAGCAGAGACATGAGGTATAGACGGTCCACGAGCATGCCAAGTCGGTCCAAATGCCAGTGAAGACGGAGCTAATGCGAAGCTCAAAAGCATCCCATAATCTCATACATATGCTCCAAGTCATCCCCAAATGTCAGAGACATCATGCCAAAGCTCAAAGCATACATCTAGTATCGGTAGGTAAGTGCCAAAGCCTGTAAAGTACCTTCAGCCCACTGTTATTCCAGCATGTATTTACTATTCTAAACAGTAGATTTCAGCCCCGAATTCAAGCCAAAATCATGGTCAAACCAAATGCATACATCCCCAATACATCGGGGTAGGAAGTAGACCACATACGGGCATCAAATAAGGTAACCGAAGTAGAGTATAAGCATCAAATGCCAATGCCAAGTGTGGCTGCCCTGTTTCCAGCACTGTATAATAGTAAATAAGAGCCCCAAATCAGCCAATATTTCAGGCCAAAAATCATGGTATAATCATGTGCATACATTCCCAAGGCACTAGGCATCATGTAGACCGCATATGGGCATCAAATAGCACAACCGGAATGGAGTATAAGCAACAAATGCTAATGCCAATGGTGCTTCCCTATTTTTAGCCTGTTATGACAGTTTATGACAGTCCCAAATCTGAAGAGATCATTCCCGAATGATCAAGACCAATGCCCAAAGCTTGAATGACATCAAACATGAAGTCTATAGCCCTCTTGATCAAGGTAGACAGCAAGAAGCAATGGCCAAGTGTGGAGCTGAAGTAGATGAGTGCTCACAGCCTAGAAAAAAATGATGCAATCTGCCCTGTTGGTGCTGAACTTGCTGCTGCTCCACATGGGCTGAAAAGGGGGTAATGGGGGGCTCAAGAAGGGCCTATCAAAGGCCTATGACAAGCCTCTTTGAGCCTTGATAGGTGTAAGGCACAATATGAGGGGAATAAGCTTCAAGGGTTTGAAGCCATGGCTGCCCTTGCTGTTTGCAACCTGTAGACTGAAATAAAACCCTAAAAGAATGATCAAATACCTCAGTATCAATGCCTTGAAGGTGCCTCAATAGGCTGGGAAGGTGCTCGGGAAGCCGGGGAGCGACGGGACCTCGGGGAGATCGGATATGGCTGCCGAGATGGAGATCCAATGCATGAAGCGAGTCGATGCGAAGGTCGGGAAGCACCGAGTCGAGCTCGAGCAAGAGAATGCCAAGCTCTGATACCAGTTGAAAGGTGAGAAGGATCGAAGCTTGCACGCGAGCTATGGCGGGAGAGCAAGAGCAAGAAAAGAGAGAGACAAGAAATGGGAACTCCAACAGTCACAATGTGTGACCGGGCCTTCCTTTATTCAAACTGTCACTAAAAGAATAAAGAATAAAGTGACGTGATGGGCACCCGCCACGTGCAGTGTGTAGTGGCAGGTACTGTCAGTGTAGTAATACACGGGGCGGCACGGCGGAGGCGCCTTTACCCCCAACAGGATCTATTTGGATACTCACATTTCTTGGAATCAAAAAGGGCAATATGCTACAGTATGATTTAGAAATTTAATCTACGAACACATTCTTTGGTTAAATCAATTTATAATGGTTATACACTCTTGGCCGCGAGGCCATGGGATTATTTTAGTGAGCCTAGGAGGCTTGGCTAGAGCCCTAGATCCAGTGTAGGGTCAATTTTTGGTCGTGATAGGTGGTGAGTTTTTTTGGATCGGTAAATAAGTGGGATTTTTGAATCTTGGTTAATAGGGACCAGTTGCTCAATGTATACCAAAGGGTAGTGAAATAGACCCGTTATTTCTTGATAAACACTGTCAAGCCGAGATCCAAAAGCAAGAAAGAGCCAAAATGGCTAGACAACAAGCTAAAATCCTTAGGAGGTATTCACCTCAATGAAGTAGCCCGATATCCCTACAAGGGAGGTGTCTTGGCCACCCTAGTGCCACAAGCAGTTCTTTAGGAGGGAAGCTCTAGTACTTCCTCTCTCCTAGTAGGTCAACACACTTTGAGTGGGGTAGTAGTTCCACCACTTTGGATCCCCTTAGTAAATCTAGTTGTCGTAATGGTGCAACAGCCTATTGCACTTCTTATAGGGATACCAGATGTGCAAGCCTTAGGATTCCCTCTACTAATTTTCAATGAGCTAGTAGAGAAGGATGAGGAGCTCCATAAACATTAGTGAGTTCCAAAAGTTAATGTTCAATTGTCAAATTCAAGATGAGGGACATCTGATGATGTTCTTTAGTATGACTTTGAAAGGAAGAGCTACTGGAGCCCCAAAAGAAACACCAACAAGAAACTAGGGTTTCTACTGGAAGAAAATATCTATTGTATCCTGAGCAACCATCTTTTTCATATTTTATATGATCACAACAAGGAAAAGAACACCACGAATAAGGAATCTTCACACAGCTTCATAGAAACAATCTTCCCAAGGTTTTAACTTTAACAAAATCCATCATGCTCTTCATATTCTTCATAGAATTATTTGATAGAAAAAAAAACAAAATAATACTCCACTTTGAATGGAAAGATATCACATATGATTTCTCTTCTAAGATTCCATAGCTTCCTCTCCCAATCTCTCATAAATAGATACATTATTTGGCATAGAATTGGCTCTCTCTCTCTCTCTCTCTCTCTCTCTCTCTCTCTCTCTCTCTCTCTCTCTCTCTCTCTCTCTCTCTCTCTCTCTCTCTCTCTCTCTAGTACATTATATCCTCACTAAAATACTCAATAATCACTCACAATAACCCTTCTTTGGTCGTGAATATCCCTCCCAAGAGGTGTGTTTGATATGAAAGGTCACCAGAGCCACTACAATGACTCTTCATAACTCATTACTGTCACTCCACTCCAGTCTTCTCTTAAGTCTTGAGAAACTACTTTTTCCACTTCCTTGAGCTCTTTTGACCTTACATTCACCTCTTTTCGAGGCTAGAAAACTTTTTCAAATTCTCACACACATTCCACATAATACATACAGAGGCATACAGAACAGAACAGAACAGAACACAGGCTCTACAGAAGCTCAACAGAGGGTTACAGAAGGTCAACAGAAAGCATCAAAGACACATAACCCATACTAAAACCATTCCAAACTATCAAAAAACATTTAATGAGATTTCAAACAACCTCAAACTTCATCAATCCTTACTCCATGCTTTATACAGAAGAAAAACAGAACAAAATAGAAGCTATCAAAACCAATCAAAATCTCAACAAAACATCACAAAACCTCATATCTCTATTGAAAAACATCATGAGCTTCCAAAACATAATCAACCTCATCCACAACACTCTCAAACACTTTCAAAAATACTAATCATAATTCAAAATCCATCAAAAATCAACTATTCAGGCCTAAAAAATAGCAAAAATCAACAAAAACTCAAGTCATCACAGCATTCAACATATCCCCACACTTAATAAGGGAGAATCCTCATTGCAACCTAAGAAAAAGGAAGTACAAGTTCATCAATATAGCTCAACTCAATCTTCTTTAGCATCTTTAATAAACCAGCCAACCACGAACCCAACTTATAACCTGCATCTAATAAACAATATACCAAAAGGAAAACACCTTTATCCATTAACATATCTTATAAACAATAGAAAATCATGGCAAAGTTGTAAAGGATATTAGAGGTTCTGTATCTTTGCTTCTTGAGCTATTTATCCACCATCACCATCATTGCAAATCTCTAAAAATATAGATCTTGCACAAATAGAATATTCAACCACCACCAAATCATCACATATGAATTAACACAACACAAACACAAAACACCCATTTGAATGGCACCTCCAAAAGAGAGATATATCATCATGAATCACAAAAGATACATCAACATGTATCAATGAAGATGATCCCTCTTTTGTTGAGAAACACGGACCTAGAGCTAGTTATCTATGGTGGACGCAAACCAAACACACGATACATTATCAGTATGAGAGATTGAAACTCAAGTGAATTAGGTTCCAAGATAGATTAGATTGGACTCATAAAGACAATCTTGAGTAACTCAAACTGATAGTTCTATTACATTGAAATGAGTGTCAAGTACATGCCTTTATAGCTTTTTGGATAGTACCACTCTCCTCACTGTGTATATGGGATTATGAACATCTCTTCCTAGAGCATACATCATTTGTCTATCTCTCAACATCTTGAAGGCTTGGTGATTGTTAAAATGGTCCATAGATAAGGATTCATTCACAAATTTTTTTTGAGGATTCTAGAAAAGTTGAAGGCAACACATTCTCTCTAGCAATACGAGGTATCTGTTAGGCGTACAAAGGACATGAAAATACAATACATCCAATTGTTGGGAATCAATGTATACATTTACATTCATGCATAACTTTGGAATGGACTTCGGATCATTATGTGAATGCATATGCATATACACTAGATACCAAGCAAAAGGAGCCATCAATCTCACTAAAGCATCTGTAGACTGTGAATATTGTTGAGAAAAATGTAGATAATTTTGATATGCTTGACTGGCAGTCATCCACTCCCCTAGAATCAATGGCCAATTAATTTGAGGTCCAATAAGAGAATCAGCTAAGATCCATCCTCGTCGTCTACGAATCTTCTTATCAAACCTTGCATATCCACTAATTAACTGAGGGGGCTGAAGAATAGAAGTATTAGGAGATGGAAGAGGAACTAGTAAAAGAGGTTGTAGAGATGGGTAGGCAAAATCATAAAATGAGGAATGAGCTAAAGAGGGATTAACTGAAAATTTAGGAGAATCTGTTAAAAAATGTGTTAATTGATAGGCATGAAAAGTGGAAGGAATATGTATAGATGGTGAGGGAAAAGATGGAGGGAAAAAGACACGATCTTCAACAAAAGAACAATAATTAAAGATGGAATTTGAGGGGTACCCTGAGGTTGAAAAAGGAGAGGTAAAATAACTGTTGAGTTGGATTTATAAAGGGAAAAATAAGCATCATATATATGAGCCATTTGTTGATAATAAGATAAGCTAGGAATTGATGGACCTAAGGCAAATCATCGATGATAAGCATCAAAGAAAGAGGAATCAAATGGGGGTCATTTGGAAAGATAGGCTAAAAGATCCACCCTTGTTGAGAATCATGGACCTAGAACTAGATGAGCCATGGTGGACACAAATCAAACACACTATACATGATAAAGAGAAGAGATTGTAACTCAAGTGAATCAAGTTCCAAGATAAATTTGCTTGGACTCATAAACACAATCTTGAGTGACTCAAACTGAAAGTACCATTACAATCCAAAAAGTGTCAACCAAGTATATGTATTTATAGCTTTTTGGATAGTACCACTATTCCTCACCGTACTTATGGGATTTTGGACATCTCTTCATAGATTCTTCTAGAGCATACATCTTTGTCATATCTCTCATACAAATCCACTTACGGGCAAGTGTCGTTTGCTATTCTCACACCCCCCTCAAATGATGAGTTCCTACCCTTACTGGCTTTTACTCCCCTACATGCAAACATGGACTAGGAGACTAGCTCTTTGGCAGCCTAGTCAAGTTAAGGCTTGAAACTTTATATTTTTGGTATTAGTAGGGTTTGTTACATCCACTATGGGAAGTAGATCCGCTATAGGAAATAGAAAAAAAACATGATCCACTAAGGGAATATTCTTGTTGTCAATTAGCGACCGAGTTTTTTTTATCTTCTTCATGCTTCTTTGTCATCCTTTGCTTTTCTTGATCTTCTTGGTCTTTCTTGGTCTTGGTCTTATGCTCTTCATCTTTGGCTTGACAAATTCTCTTTGACATACATGACATCGATTTTGGGATACATGATTTGTGAGATTTATTTAGCTTGATGGACAGACAATCATTGAAAAGGTTTGACATGGCAATGGATTTTGGAGAAGTGTAGGTGTGAATAAGTGTGGGAGAGAGAGCATGAGTTGGTGTGAATGGGCTTTAAGGCTTTAACCTTAGCCTTTATGAAAATTATACTTTTTTTAAATAAAAATGAGGATAAGTCAAGCTGCATGCGATGAATATGTTTGAGATAGGCTATTCGAATGGCAAGGCTGATTGCTTTGGCTACTTCATCTTGCCCAATGACATGGTTGTGCAGCAACCGATTTGACTCATCTGTTGAACCTTTTCCATAGGTATCCCTGTCAAGGCAGCAACTATTTGTTGAATATCAGCTTCATGCACAATTGGGCTAGAGTCATCTGCATTTGTTGATATTTGGAACCAATCATTATCATTTGACTTGTTCATTTGTATATATTTAATAAGAGCCTGCTATTCTTCCTTGAGGCATTGTGTCCATGCCTGGCCATTGCAAGGACTAGCTCGCGTGGTGAGGAGAGGGATCTGCGTGACCGTGGACTTGGTTCTGTTGTCCCAGTCATCCATCTCTGATCACAAACCCACACGCGCCTAGAGCCCTAAGTGAAGCAAGACTGTTATTACTTTTGTGTTTCTTTTTCATAGAAGTTTGTTTGCCATTGGCATCAATGTTGAAGTAGAAAGTGATCTAAGACACACCATGAGGACCAGGGGGATGCAAAAAGCTAGAAATTTCCCCAGCAGGTTGTTGGCCACTGATCCTATTATTGTCCCTGGTCCTTATTCTCTCTCTTTCTCTTTCTCTATTGTGCTTCTCCAAGCTTGACAAGTGTTGGGACAAGTGTTGGTGGTGGGTATAATAGATGAGATTATTAAAAAATCATATTGTGAGGATGGATTCCCAAGGATTTTTGTTCAAGCTGAAAAGCTTGATGTTAGCTTCGAGCTTCGAGCTCTTCTTCTACCACTTCACCACCCAAGGTAGCCGCAAACCTATTGCTTCCCTTCAAGGTGAAGACCAATCTGAGATTCTTGATTTTACCTTGAGTAGAACCCCCTTCCTTGAGCTTCTTCGCCTCAAACACACACTTGATATTGGATGGATTTAGAGATTGGAATGAAAGCAGACTTGTACAAGGTGAAGAATGAAGGAGAGACAAATTGTAGAGCTTGCAAAAAAGAAATCACACCACTAGCTACCTAGCTCTCAAATACCATGTTGAGAATCATGGACCTAGAACTAGATGAGCTATGGTGGACACAAATCAAACACATGATACATGATAAAGAGAAGAGATTATAACTCAAGTGAATTAGGTTCCAAGATAGATTAGATTGGACTCATAAACACAATCTTGAGTGACTCAAACTGAAAGTACCATTACACTTTCAAAAAAGTGTCAATCAAGTACATGCCTTTATAGCTTTTTGGATAGTACCATTATTCCTCACTGTGCTTATGGGATTTTGGGCATCTCTTCCTAGAGTCTTCTAGAGCATACATCTTTGTCATATCTCTCATACAAAGCCACTTATGGGCAAGCATCATTTGCTATTCTCACAACCCTCAGTTGGTTAATGTTCTACACATGAATAAAGGCTTTTATTTTTTCTTTGATTCAAGATCAAAGAGTCAATCATTGTATGCCATGAAGTCTCAGGGCACTTAGCCACTTTGGACAAATAACACTGAAACATCTCATCTATCCACAACTCCAAATGTCAAACATACAAAACAGCTTGTAGCACCACATCCCCAACATAGCAAGCTAAATCTTCATCGTTTGGAATCAACAAATCACCCCTCAAATACATATAAGACATCAGCATAGTATCTGAAGTCACAAAGTCTTCAAAAACCATTTGAACTACTTTAGTCAACAAGTTAGAAGACCAGGCCCCACTCCATCCATCCTCTAGAAGAGGTAGATCCCCATTGAGAGCTTACTATAGAAGGCCAACTATTGTTGCCGATAATGCACAAAAAATGAGTGATCTGAAGGAACATATTCCTGGAATTGCTCAAATGAAAGCCATAATAAATCCATTCTAGGGACTTAAGTCTTTCCACTTTAGCCTAGAACAAAGGGCATAATGTGGCTTGTCTTTGAAGAATTGTTAAGTCCGCAAGGGACAAAGAAGGAACTAGTTGCATAGTAGGACTCTATGAAGAAGAGCAAGAATGAATCAAGTGATCGTTAAGTTACTGAATTTAAATGTTGCTCTGTTCTAGGGTGGTATTAGCTAATTTAAGCTCCTCTGTCCAGGCGGCTATCAAATCTTGAAGCTCTTAAGACTCATGCAATAAGTTATCCCCTTCCCTAGTCACATTAACCATTTGGGATTTAGTGTCAGCCAACTGAATTCGCAAACTAGACTTTTTGAGCATCAATAATCTTAGTTTGATGCTCCATCTGGGTACAAAGATCAGAAAACCTTTTTGAGCAAAAACTAGCTCATCATTTGCTTTATTTAGTTCTTCTTTGGTCTGTTAAACTTCTTCATAGCAAGAAGAATAGAGCTGTTAGATACAGAATGTCACTAAGAGCTCAATAGAAATTTGGATGTTGTGTTACCAAGTGTTGTACAAAGGAAATGGAAATCTCTAGAGTACCATCATCATGCGCTTTGAAAAGATTTGGTGTTGTGAGGAAAGCTAGAAATTGACTGCTAGATTGAATAGGAATGGGGACTTGAGAAGGAACTGGGGCTGATTCAGCCACTCGTTTAAGGCATTTCCTCTGAATTACCATAGGAGGGATGGGATCAATATCCTCAATAACAACATCAATGCTTTGAGTAGGAGGAGGAACTTCTGGTATATCATCTGGCAAGGTAGGAACTTCCTTCGGAGGGACAGCATATGCCAAGAAGACAGAAAGGTAGGAACCAAATGTAACATTAGTCACATTACCCCTTGTGGCTCTGAAAAAGTATTGATCCATCTTTGACAAAAGATAGGAACTCTGATCAATAGTAATGCCTTTCAACACCATTCTAGAAGCTGTGAACAACTCCTTTGAAAGGTAGTTAGAGGGTGTTTTGGTAGGCATAAACCTATCCTGAAGAAATTGGCATAACTACTTCCAAACAAGATTAGAGATCATGGAGACATTGATACCTGAGGTAGTAATAACCCTCTTAGGGTCCAACACATCATGTGTCGGCTTCTACAACAACTTAAGGATATCCTCGTTCCAGAACATTTGTCGAGTAGTAGGGAAAGAGTCTCCTCGATAGGGTAAAGACAGAGCCTTGCCCAAGCTTTTAGGTATCAGTTGGATAATTGTTCCTTTTACATGACCAGAACTCTTACTATAAGGGGCTAGAAACTGATCACACATATCACTATCCTCCGGGATAAGCAGCAATGAAAGTACTACAAACTTGGCTAAGCCCACCTTGTTGATAAGATCTAAATCCAGTAATAAAGAGTAGTCATGAGACACTAACAGAATGTACTGAATTGGGGGAGAAGTATGAGGCACCATTCAGATGGATTACACACACACCACACACACAGACAATCACAATGAATGCCTGCAAAACAACAGGATAGGAATACATAAGATATCAATCATAATAAACTCACACAAACTCAATCGATTAACTAACCACCCCAACGAGTCCACATCCTTAAAAATCCGGCATGACCTCTACACACGTGTGATCGAAAGCTTCATGTGATGCAATATAATTGAACACCCTCAATCCCCATATCAGGCAAAAAAGAAAAAGAAAAATACATACCGTACCCTGACTTGTCAACATGAACAAAATAAAAATAGAGACTCTCATAAGAGTTGGTTAGGCTGACATGACACTCAAACAGTTTATAACCATTGACAAAAGAGATTGGACAAGACTCCACCGTTCCCATCCCCATGAAGTGCTTTCATTAAAAAGGAAATGGGTAGTGTAGGAAAAATAAATATAATGAAGGATTCATTTTAATAAATTTATTAATAATGTTTGAAATTTTATTAGGTTATAAAACTTTGAAAGAAAACAATGATTTCTTTTTATCCTTTATTTAACAATTATTAAGTTTAAAATGGTGATTTTTAACATAACCCAGACTTCAAACCTTGACTAGGGGTCTCTAAATGCAAATTCATTTATTAAAAATTAATTGTATTGGACGCTTTTTTTACGAGCACGTGCTTTTTGGTGAAATCTCGTTCATTTTTAATTAAAATTAAATGTGTATGTAGCACACGAAGCGTGTGCTAAGTGAATGATGGGTTGATTTTAATTTAAAAATATGTGTATTTAGCACGGACGTGTGTGAAAAATGTGATGATTATGATTCCTTTTAATAATTACGTGTGGGTTTTGGGGTAGCAAAAATAAAAGGAAAGAAAAGAAATACCTAGTAGGGATGTGTATGCAAGCACATTCTGAATGTGCTATCGATAATGAAGATGATATAATCACAATATAATCCAATCAACAAAATCCAACTAGCTGAAAAAGTTTGCCAATAGTAAATGAATTTGGATATAAATCTTGGACTAATATTTTTTCTTGTTTGCTTAATTAGTAGTGAAGCACAAAAGTCCAAGAATTGTTTCAAAAATTTTCCAAATTTTGTTAGCCATTTTTGGAGTGGAAGTTTAACAAAGAATTTACATAGAAAATAAGGGGTTTTTTCAATTAATTATTTTCAATTAATTTTGATAATTTCACCATATGCAAGTAATCCAAATGTATTGGAAAAAATAAATAGGTTTTTTTGAAAAAAAAAGGAAAATTTCTCTGCTTTTTTCACCATTTTCAGTCATTTTTAGGTCAATTTTCATAAAATTAAAAATTTTTAATGATTTTTAACTTTTTTGTGAACATTATCAGCTAATAAAAATTTTATAAATTTTCAAAAAGTTGTTAAATTATTTCAACAAATTTTCATATTTTTTTCATAATTGTTGGTATTTTTATGAGTTTTTAGGTTTTTTAAAGGTTTATTGTGTGTTTTAAGTGTTTTTGGACTTTTAAAAATTCAAAAAATTTAGAAAAATGTACCCAAGTTCCATGTCAGTTGTGTGTGAACATGCAAGAGCTAGTGCGCCACCCCACACAAAAACTGCACAACCGCAATCACGAACTCACAATACAATATGGAAAGTCCGCACACAAACAAAGCCTAAGAAGGCACAGACGCGCATGACACTGAAGAAAAATAGATATCACGTGCTAAAGGCATAAAGGAAGACAGGGGACCAAAAAAAGGTGGGGAAATAATATATATAGGTTTGTGAGGAGTGCCTTTTGGGAGGGTGTTGTGCTGTTGGTTTTTTCGAAGTTTTTTTTGTGGTTTTTTTAATTTTTTTGTTTTGGTAATTTTAAGTTAATTTAATTGGTTTAAGTTGTTTAAGTGTTAGTTAGTGTGGGTTTTGTTTTAGGTTATATATATATTAGTTTGGTTTCGAGGAAATTGAGAGGGGTCTCGGCTTGTGAAGTGTTGGGGTGGTTTTTTTAAAAAAAAATAATGTTTGTTTATGTTTTATTGGTTATTATTGTGTTAAATGTGAAAGGAAGAAGGGTATGGGGGTCTTTTTGTTTGGTGTTGTGTTTTGGAATTTTAAATAAGGGGTTATTCGTTGTTATATATATATATATATAGAGAGAGAGAGAGAGAGAGAGAGAGAGAGGGCGGGGGCGGGGGCGGGGGCGGGGGCGGGGGCGGGGGGTACCGTGGGTGAGCGGGTGGACACCAGGTGGGCGTGTAGGTGGGAGACGAGGAAGTTGGAGGAGAGGGTGGGGATGAGAAGAGGTTGGAGGAGAGGGTGGGGAGGAGAGGAGAGGGCGGCGCGACAGCAGTCCTAGCGACGGCAGCTACACCAAGCGGGCGAGCGGCGACGCGACTGCAGGCGGGGTCGGCGGCGGTTCCAGCGGCGGCACGACGGCACAAAAGGCAGGATTGACGGCGCCCAGCGATCCAACGAGCGGTGATGGGCGGCACCAACAGTCGTGGGTGGTAGGTGGGCCAAGGTTGCAGCCAGGTGGTTGGGTGGGGAGGCCCAAGGCGGCGAGCAAGGAGGCCCAACAAGGCAATGGCTTGGGGGAGACGGCAGCCTGGGGATAAGGGTGAGGGACAAGGGGAAGGAGGAGGAGGAGTATGAGGGAGGTGAAAGAGGAGGAAGGGGAGGAGGGAGAAAGGAGGGGGGATATGGAGGGAGAGGGAACCGTTGGGGGAAGGGGCGGACGGGGGTGGTGGGGGAGGTCGCAGGAGGTGGGGGTAGAAATTAAAGGGTCGGGGGGATAAGAAATGGGGTAAGAGAACAAAGAAAAGTGCCCTCTTTCCTGCGCATATACACGGGGCGGGGATAAAAAATTTGTGTTTTGGTGAATGAGAGGATGTTCGAGTACTCATGTAGGCAAAGATCACGGCCCGACAGATGCGGCAACGTGTTTTGACGAATGAGAGAATGTTCGGGCACTCGTGCGGGCACATGATAGATGCGGCAATGCGCGTCAAAAAACGAAAACGAAGGTCTATGTGTGCAAACGCACGTGACAATGATACACAAAATCATACAAAAATTAGTGCTAGAAAATTTGCCACTCGAACAAAGTATAAAAAGAAGAAAAACTAGGTGCAACGACGTCCCTGACAGGCTTATTACATCAAAATGTCGTTCGTACAACGATAGGAGGCATTCACATGGAGAAAATTGTAAAAACACGCTTGAAACTACAAAGAAAAATTAATTCAAAAAGATCCAACAGTGGAAACCCGACAAAGTGAACACAAAAAATATCCACAAGAATAAGTCCAACATGATAGGTAATGTCAAACGTAGTTCTGAGGATGATAAGGTACATTCGCATGGCAAAAACGACAAAATATCAACGAAAACAAAGTCAAAAATTAATATGCAGAAAACCGTGCATCAAAACAAAGGACTTTGAAAAAGAAAAATGTCAAGGAGAGCTTGTAGGATAGGGGCATCAGAAAAGAACATAGTTCTGAGGGCATTAGGGGGTGTTCACATGGAAAAAATAGAAAAAAGAAGTACAAAAAGTCACAAAAAATTTAATAAAATAAAATTGATGGGTTGGAACAAGATGGAAAAAAATGAAAATCATGCAAGGAATCAATCCAAACATGACTATTAAATAAAATTTAAATTCAGAGGTGACTAAGGTAGATTTACATGGAAATTTGATTAAAAACACTCCCAAAAATACCAAAAATTATGAAAAAAGTAATAATGGACCAACCGTACATCAGACTGATGGGTAGTAAAAATAAATGGACAGAAAATTTGTCAAAAATTAATAACTCAAGATCCATGACTTAGAATAGGGGGCTATTAAAAAGGAAAAGTGGCCAACTTGAAAGAAAGAACAGGGCTACAATATTGGATGTGGATTCCAGTGAACGTAGGATGCATTCACATGGAAAAACCTCAAAAAAAGGGATAAAGGGAAACTGAGAAAGAACAATCCCGAGAGTGGGGTAGAAGAGGATGAGTGGGTTGGGAAGGGACCCCATTAGAGTAAAAACATGGCATGGCATACATGCATAAGCAGATCGTGGTATATGCATGATGGTATGCAAAGTGAATGCGCAGGGACGTGTCCCCACACTTAAGACCTTACCAAGAAGGGTGAACGGAGCAACAAGGACCTAAGACTTGACAACACACCATAGATGGTGACGTCTCCGCACTAAAAACATAACTACCACTGATAAACAAAAAGTTTAGGATTAGAAAAACTTGGCCCATGTTGTAGAAAGTTGAGAGAGATTGTCGATATCCCGTCGTGCTGTGACACACTCGGCTGCAAGAGATACCAAAGTGTCGTCACACCATAGTGTCTAGCATGGCAGGGACCATACAATAACACCCAGGGAGGCAACATTGTTAATGACGTCACAAAAAACCATCGATAGCGAAGGATGTAGCACTCAGCTCACAGTCACTTAAATTGGAATGAAAGAGCAATCACTCACCCCACAACAGACATCACTCGATTAAATTGATGGGACTTAAAATGGGTTGGCACTGGCTATAGCACTAGCCGGACCTCTAACATGCACAAGACGACCCCACGGCCTCGCGGTCAAGAGCGTCTGTAATAATTAAATACACACTAGATATTTCTAATATTGCGTTTGTAGTTGATATGTAGTCCAACATCACCTTTCCCAAAACCCCTCAAAGGAGATATCCCACACATATTGGCAATAAGTACCACGTATTACACACAAAGGAAGTACCCCCCGACTGATTGTCGTGGCTCCATTGCGACTCTCCTACACCTTAGGGATTAGTCCCAAGATGCGCCACTAACATATATAACACATACAAAATAGACTCCACTCTTGGTACCAATATTATATCATTCCAAGAATGTACCAATCCTCACACACTTGTCCCCTTGGACCCACCATCTAGACCTACAGCTTGGGTGCCTTACTCTCTCCAGCGTGGGTCATTTATATTCAACCAATTGCTATGCATGCCACGAATAGATACCACGAGTATGATTTATGCAATGGTGGATGCTTGTGCACAAACAATTATGGTTTGAAATCAGTTTGTGTCGTGCGAAAATAGCCCCTTTAATGAATTTTCGCTAATACACAATGCTTCGTTGTATTAATCTAGCACCAAGGAAAACCTTGTGTTGCTAGATTCATTATTTTTTGAATAAACCGCCTCCTAAATGTTATGCATAAAGGAAAAAATCAGACTTTTTATCATTTCAGCATTTAAATGGTTGTATAACATCATCCTCCCCCTTACTGTTTAGATTTTGCTGCGTTGCATAAGTGCAGAGGGTTTTTTATGACATTTTTTGTATGTAAAAGCAATAAATACGCACTCTAACACAAAGGACAAGGACCAAACTGAAGCTTAACCTCATGCTTCATCCCCGTCAAGCATTCACATACATAGATATTATTTTTCTATATTTTTTGAATGCAAGAAATCCATTTTTCTCTATTTTTCTCTATTTTCTTATTTATTTTTAATAAAAAATAGGTATTTTGTGGTTTTCCTCTGATGACTGATCATTTAAACTGAAAATTAGTATTTTTTCTTATTTTATCCCATGTCCACTCATTTTTTTCCACTAAAAATCAAAATAACTATCATTTTTCATCAAAATTAGTGTTTTTTTGGGTTTTAAAAAATTATAATTTCTATAAATCAATACCGGTTCCGCATAACACTGATTGCAACCCTCAAACATAATACAAGGAACATTCAAATAAAATTTGAGCCCATGTGCACACCATTTAGACCATGAACGATAAAAAACAAGCAAAATTCTTTCATAAAGTAGAGCATACCGCCTTTTTGCATCTTTCAGGTTTTTTGAATAATTAATTGGGACTGTGTATTGATCCACCAGCCATGGATTTCAGCATAGATCTTCAGTCTTTAGCCTCCTTAGTCTCTTGGAACAATCCGGTGCCTCCCGGATAAGCATCCATCACCCGATTCTCTTCTTGATTCTTGCCCCACTGTCATGAATTGCCTCTATGTAGGAGAGAGAGGGAGGAGAGAGAAAGATTGGTTTTTTATCACTTTACTCAGTGCATCATTTCTTGATCCATTTATGGCGATGAAGGGCAAAGGATAGAAGCATCTCAGGGCCAAGAGAGGATTCCTCATGCCTCAGACTGATCAGAAAATGATAAAAAATGGGGCGGCAATAAACTGGCGCCCCCTCCTCCCCCCATGGCATTTCATTTCGTGAGCTTCTTTAAGCTCTTGATTAGAGCTTAAGCTTAAAACCCAAATTATTTAGTTCATGACTTTTGCTTTCACACTTCCGGCAAGTGGTTTTTCCACTTTTGGAGGGGCAAATGACATCGGATTCGAGATCCGTACAGACGGGTGGTTCCGTGGCATCAAAATCTACAAAGTTGGGCCTCCTCACGCTTTTCTCGGCTTTCAAATCCAGTAGCCCCTTCACAATCCCAAACTTTGTGGGGATAAAATGGGGGATCAAACAACCTCGGAATTGAGATCCGAGACACGTTGGATTCATGATGTCGTTTTGCATCTAGGGAAACTCCAACTCGGCCATCCGCCACCGTTTGATTTTCCATGAGAATTAGCACTAGCTCTTTAGGGACTTGCCGCTTAAAATCGTACTGATTGCCCGCCACCTTCGATGAAGTCTATTTTTCCCCTGATATTCATAATTTTTAGCTATTTTTAAGCACTTCTCAGCATAAAAAATCATTTGTCATTGGCGACCACATGATAGGGCGACTCAGCCCCCGTCAAATTCCATGAACAGATCTGCACATAAAGGCAACCACAAAGAGCATCAAGCTGATACAAAATAGATACACAACGAAACACATCACAGCTCTCACCCTACCCCCTGTCAAAACCAAGGCATGAAATCCACGAGGAGTAGGCCTAGCATAATCAGATAGAAAGTCTGAAGCTAATTGCTAACCAACTACTCCAACACAGCCAAGCTAAAAAGAACTATCAAAGAGGTCATCCTAAGTGGTGGTGTGAACTACCTACCTAACTAAGGACAACGCAACTAGGAGCTTCTACTAGGCAAGAACTCATATAGCCTGATCAGAAAATAGTTTATTTTAGCACATTGGGTCATTAGCCTCTTATTTTCCATACTCAAGCATGTAAAAAAGAGAGAGCTGAGCGTAGTGACCCAAGGAGAACAGGGCATTGGCCTCATGTCGTGTCTCAGTACCCAAGAACCTACCAAGCCCTCGCAAGGAGATGCTGAATCCTTTTCTAATGCTCACTTTTATTTTTGCTCCAACCTTTTTATATTCTTTATTTTTCAATTAGATGCTACCCCAGGAAGACAAGGCATCGGCCCCGGGTTTTGTCTCATCCCCAGGAACCTACCAAGCCTTCACAAGGCGATAAACAATAGCTCAAGGATTTTTCTTTCTTTCCTTTGCTATTTTTATAGGGGTTAGAATCCCTTTTTACACACCTCCATATATTAAAAGTTTGTCTTTCACATCTTTAGAGTTTTGTCTCTTTCCATCATTATTTTAGTAGGCTTCTCTAACTGCTTCACAACTAACAATAACTCCCAGAATGGCCGCCTAGCAGGTCACTAGATTAGGGTCACTAGAACTCCCATCTAAAACTCGTCTTACAATGCCTGACAATGCCTTGAAGGAGGCAATGACTACTTAGACCTCCCCCAGATATACATAGCCTAAACCTGGGACTTCATGCCTCAAGTACCGGTCCCCAACAAACAAAAGAAAGTAACCCTAACCCGCACATATATCATTAATTGCTTAACAGAAAAACTCACAAAGGGGATGAAACCACCTAGAATGGCCACAAGAAGCTCCTTTGCAGCAAAGCCTCCCTCCAACGAGTTCGTCAACCTGTATGGCACAATCACTAAAACAACAAAGCATTAAACATACCTGCACCAATCAAAGATAGGGCCCTCTTGGCCTAAAGAAATAGCACATTTCACTGCAAACTAATTGGCCCTCTTGGTCTAAAGAGATAGATCATTAAAACCTGAAAACAACTGGCTCTCTTGGCCTAAAGAAATCTGTAACGTGTGCCCCTTTTTCCTTGTAGGACACGTCTTAGCAGCCCATCAAGAAGAGAGTCCGGAAAGTGATACCCGGCACTCCCATGGAATGTCACGGGGTTTGCGATCTAGGTCTTCTCGAGTCTGTTACAAAGCGGAAGCATTCCGGCCGATCCCACTTAGGACCGACCTAAATCAGGGTTTTCCTAATGGTCAAGTTCCTAAAAAGTAGCTAGCATTTAAGCAGAAACATCAGGGTCAAAGTGGATTCATACTGCACTTGGTTCAAGGAGAATGGGAAACGAGAGGGATGCGAAGCTCGACCTCTCTACCCGTAAGGCATAGTCCCATTTCGTTCCCCTAAAACAACACAAATCAAGACTCTAGCTCTATAGATTCTAGGTCATTACCTTGCTGTTAATTTCCTTTGAGAAAAGTTTACAGCCAACTAGGACCACCCTTCTATAGGACGGACCTAGGGTCACATCCACCGCACTTTCCTCGGGTTGCTTTAGTTATCTAATTACCTACCACATTTAGTTTGACAAGAAAAAATAACTTCCTTAATTAACCAATTAATCACTGGTTCCTTCATCTAACTTAGGCAGCACTGACATAGAAAAACAATGTCAAGAAAGTTCATTTTCAACATCCGATCTTTATTTATCAGTCTTTGGAATACATCGTATTAGCTAGCCCTAAGGCTAATCCATAATCCACCCGAAGGCAATTCCAGCAATCCTCAAGGATCACTATTCCAAGTTCCGCCCGTAGACTAGTATGCAGGCCTCGAGATTCAATCTCGAGTCATGTCGACCTCTCGTGCAGGGTCCGGAGGCAAGGGATTTATAGTTAGAGCCCCCTGGCACCCAAGCATCCTCCTGCTCCAAGTAGCACCCACGGAGAGACCTCTCGCAGCGGGTTCGGTCCATGTACCTGGCGCAGCTCTAACAGCCCCCTTGGATAGGGTCAGGTAGACAGTCGGGGGTAACTGATGCTGCCTCTCCCTCTAGGCTTTTGATGGACCTAAAAACGGGCCGGCATTGGCTCATGCACTAGCCGGACCTCGTCACTACGCACAAGACAACCCCTCGGCCTCGCGGCCAGGAGCGTCTATCAAAATCTCTGCCTTCCTAAACATTGCGTTTGTAATACGCTGTAGTCCAACTGATCCTAACCCAATATTACTCCTCAGAGGGAGTCCCTTTCACATAGCCAAAAGGCTCGAATCACATACACATGGGGTTCCTCCTACGGCTGAATGCCATCAACCCTCTGCGACTCTCCTACACCTTGGGGATTGGCCCCTCGATGCGTCGCTCAACATTTAGACATTTCGCACAAAAGTGTACTCGGGGTACCAAACAGTCGTATCCAGGAATGTACCATTTCCTCACTTGCTGTCCCCTATAACCCTCGTCTATCCTACAGCATAGGAACCTCACGCTCTCAACGGTGGGTCAAGGGCCTACTGAAAACAATTGCTATGCGTATCCAGGAGCTGACTCTGATACTTTTAATTTCCTCTAAATGATCATGCAAAGAGGTGGATGCCTAGTGCTCAAACATTTTAAAAAACCAGCAGCGTGCAAGTGCAAAACATCTCTTTCATGCTTTTCTTTCTAACCGCTTTGTGCGTCGCTGCAACACCTAGCACCGAAGTGATCTTCGTGCTACTAGGTTTTAATTTTTATCATTATTATTCCGTCCTAGATGCGATGCATATAAAATCATCAAATTATTCATCATGCTCAGCGGCATTTAACCATTTTTTCCACAACTCTACCCTTCCCCGTTTTGATAGTGCATCGTTGCATTCATTTCTTTTAGGGTTTCCTTGTTATTTTATGTGGAGAAAGGAAGGAAACACGCACTAAAACATATAAATAAGGCTGAACTGAAGCATAACTTCATGCCCCAACCTTGCTATACATCAACAAACATAAATCCTATTTTTCCATATTTTCCGTAGCCCCAAATGTATTTTTTCCCTATTTTTAGAAGGTTTTTTTAAATCAATTTTCCGCCATTTTCTTCATTTTCTTGTATTTTTTTTTAATTGCTGAAAATGAAAACCAGTTTGTGGGCTGTGGCCCTTAGTTCGTTTGCAACAAAATTGAAAGATAAGTTGATGTGTATCGACGGTTTTCCCCATTTATATGCTAAAAAAAAAAACCCATTTTTCCCATTTTTTCTATGCTTTTGCGTGTATTGTTTGAATATTTACGACTATAAAATGCGTATTTCCCTGATTTTTTTTTCCCCTTTTATGAACAGCAAGAAAACAGCAAGAACCAAATTTATCCTCTAATCATACTCCATAGGAACACATTTTGGCAAAGCATTTTGCATAAAAACCATCATTTTCTTCATAAAATTCTTATTACCGGTTTTTTTTCGGGTTGCGGGTTTTCAATTGCGCACACCGAGACTGATTTCCAGTCATGCCTTCAGCCCGAAATCAATAAATTATCTTCATCATGGGTGTTGGAGCGATCCCCCTTCATCCGGGCCGTCATCCATCAAGCATTCTCCATCTCCTTCTTGCATACGCGAACTAGGCTTAAGAGGAGAGAGAGGGAGGAGAGAGAAAGACTGGTTTCCCCTCTTCTTCCACGGGCAGCCATTTCGTGCGTGAAGACAAGCGATTGGAGGTGAAAGAAATCAGAAATCGGGCTGTGTCTTCATCTCTTCCTGTCTCTCTCATCGTAGAATTGGCATTTGGGGGGGGCGGCCGTTTTTTCCCTGCGCGCAGCCGCCATGGCACTACCTTGAAATGCACGAAAATTTTTTTTTGGGGGGAGCCAAAGGGCACCCCCAATGGCCCCCCTACTTCATGCCTTTTCATATTTGGCCATATTAGGTCCCGGCCGGCCGGTTTTGGGCCAACTCTCGCGTGCGAACTCCGAACTGTGTTCTGAAAATTTCTGTGGCTTCCTCTTCGTGTCCCGCACTGCCTGGCATCTTCAGTGACCACCACAGGCACTCGCAAAAATTACAAAAATTCACAGAGCGTCTCACGGGCGCCCGTCAAGCACTTGACGCTTAAAATCGTCCTGGATCGAGCCGCCGCCTTCGCGATCAAATATTTTTCCCAGCTTTTCCACATTTTTCCGCTATTTTTAGGCACGTTTCGATGCCTAAAATTCGCAGTCATTGGCGACCACGGGATAGGACGACTCAGTCCGTCGAATCCACGAACATATCTGCACAGAAAACACCCAAAGGAGCATCAAACTGACACAAAACAAATATGCAATAAAGCACAGCACAATGCTCTCGCTACCCCTAGCAGAACCAAGGCATAACATCCACAAGGAGTAGGCCTAGCATCATCTAATAGAAGATCCGAAGTGAGTCACTAACCAGCTGCTCCAACACAGCCAAACTAAAAAGAACTGTCAAAGAGGTTGCCCTAAGTGGTAGTCTGAACTACTTACCAACTAAAGACAACACCACTAGGAGCTCCTACAAGGCGAGGACTCCTATAGCCTGATCAAAGAGTATTTTCCTTCAGTACATGTCTTCTTTTAGGGTTTTTATTTTATTGTCATACTTGGGCATGTAAAAAGGAGGGAGCTGAGCGTAGTGACCCAAGGAGAACAGGGCATCGGTCTCAGGACCTGTCTCGGCACCCAAGAACCTACCAAGCCCTCGCAAGGCGACACTTAATCCTTTTCTAACGCTCACTTTTATTTTCGCTCCAACCTTCCTTGTTTTGGTATTATTTATCCAGCAAGAAGCCACCCCTAGGGAAACAAGGTATCGGCCCCGGGTCTGACTCGTCCCCAGGAACCTACCAGGCCTTCGCAAGGCAATGATCAACTGCTTATATATTTTCTTTTCTTTTCTTTTCTTTGATAGGGGTTAGAACCCCTTTTTACACACCTTCGTATTGATATTCATCTTTTAGGACAGTCAGGATTTCTTGGCATCATCACTATGATCTTCTAGCAGGCTTCTCTAACTGCCTCACTACTAACAAGAACTCCTAGAACGGCTGCCTAGCAGGTTAGCAGGACAGGGCCACTAGGACTGCCTTCTAAAACAGGTCTTTCAATGCCTGACAATGTCTTTACAGGAGGCAATGACTACTCCGACCTCCCTCAAACATACTTAGCCTAAACTTGGGACTTCATGCCTTGGTTGCTGGTCCCCAACAAAAATATATCCCCTCGACAAGTACAGATACACACAGAACAGGAAAGAAAAGTACTCGTAAAGGAGAAATATCACCTGGATTGGCCACAAGAAGCTTCCATCGCAGCAAAGGCTCCTCCAGGCTCCACCAAATTCCACGAACCACGAAACCTGTCCAGCACAACACTTAAAACAAAAACCCGATTAAACGCACCCGCACTAGACAGGGAAATGGCCCTCTTGGCCTAATGAAATCAAACACTTCACTACAAAACTGCATCGGCCCTCTTGGCCTAATGAAATAAAACAATACTATGCATAACATCCTCCTGGAAACAACTATGATAGACAGCAAAGCATACTATTCCCAGGGGAACAGGGCTTGTAGCCCTAAACTAGGTGCAGTAGATTATGACCTATCCCTCCTGCGTATATCGCAAGAGGTGTTCGCATCACATGTCGTCGAATCAGTCTGTGGGTCCGAGATAATAAAGGCAGATGAGTCTCGCTTACCCTCTGCATCACCCAAATCAACCATCGTCTGCCAAAGAGGGCATGTTCAGAAAGCATACCCCACAAACGACCAGGTCCTGTCTCACCATCAATAGATATATCGAGACAAGGGCCACAATTAAAGAAGAGGTCCTCTTCATACGCAAGATTAGCCAATGAATCGGCAAACTGATTCCAATTCCGTGGAATCAGCTGAAAAGATACTCTATCGAATCCATCTAGCAGGGCTATGGCAGTATGATGGTACATACAAAGGATGGGGTTCCGTACCATGTACGTCCCATTGAGTTGATTTAAAACCAACTGAGAGTCCCCTTTCACCAACAACTGGCGGATACCACCCTTCTTTGCAATATTCAAACCCATGATCAGGGCTTTGTATTCGGCCATATTATTAGTAAAATTCGCCCCGAGATAAGCAGCTAACTTCATGACAATGCGTCGTCGGGGGTCTCGGATGACAACTCCTACACTTCCTTTTTTGCATGGACCCCTGGATGCCCCATCAAAATACAAGGTGTACGTCCATAAAGGGTTTACATATCCCGCCATCCTGAACTCTACTCGTAATTATGGTAATTGAAATTCAGCATATTCAACGGGTGGACTATAGGCTCCATCCCACCATCATCATTGAATTCAACAGGGATGCTCGTCAAAATTTGTAGGCAGTGATGGCAGAAGACCTTGATTTCCCAAATAAATGTCCCGCCTTCTTGCTCAATCACCTTGTATCCTTTGCTCCACCAAATGAGCTTTCCCTGATGATACCTCTGTTCCAAATATGGGTGTTCTAAATAAGGAATCAGACGACCCATCAACCTCTATCACGATTTCCTTGCAGATGTTTGATCGATCTTGCCTAGACCTGCAAGGCAGTCATAGCATTAGTACAATCACAAGTAATAAGGTTTAATCTTATTAAGATTAACCTTATTTTTAAATTCTATCCCCTCAAGGTCAGCTAACAATACTGTAGATTTATTCTTTCCTATCCTAATGATCCTATAGGGCCCATCCCATTTGGGTTCTAGCTTGCCTGGGAATAATTCACGTCGTGCGTCATAATACAGAACAAGCTGTCCTTTCTTGAAGGTGTATTTCTTGGCTTTGAGGTCGTGTAGCTGCTTCATTCGGCGCTTCGCCACTTCTTGGTGCAATAAGCTCTGCAACTTAAGCTCATCTAAATGTGCCAGTGTCGTCAAGCGCTCAAAAAGTGCATCTTCATCGCTCAAAGAATGATTGATGGCAAACCGAATAGTCGGCAGCTCAATTTCTAGAGGCAAGACACACTCCTCCCCATATACTAACTTGAACGGGGTATGGCCAGTGGCTCGTTTGAAAGTCGTATTATAGGCCCACACTGCCACATATAACTTTTTATCCCAATCCCGTTTCTTTTCCGACACAATTTTGGACAGGATGCCCACAAGCTGCTTGTTGGTGCTTTCAACTTGCCCATTGGCTTGCGGGTTATAGGGGGTTGTCTTGTTATGCTTGATTTGCCACAGCTCTGTCAAACCTTTGATCACCTTATTTAGGAAATGGGTTCTGCGGTCCGACACTAATTCTTTCGGTGGACCAAACCGGCATATTATCTGCTCTAAAAGGAAACTAGCAGTTTCTTTAGCATCATCTTTCCTTGTTGCACGTGCTTCTGACCACTTTGTGAAGTAGTCAGTTGCTACAATGATGTACCGCTTTTGCGTAGTCGATGACGGAGTAATAGGACCCACAAAGTCTATTCCCCACTTCTCAAATGGAAGTATCGCCATGATAGGGGTGAGTGGTCGTTTCCTATTCTCTCGACTATCATGCCGTTGGCAAATATCGCATCTCTTAACATACGCAAACGCATCCTGGAAGATGGCAGGCCACCAATAACCTGCTCTTAAAGCCTTTTGTGCTGTAAGCCGTCCAGCAAAATGGCCACCGCAAGCAGAATCATGGCACTCTTCCAAAATGAATGGCACCTCGTCAGGCGTCACACATCGGCGATAGATATCATCAACCCCTTGCGGATATAATGTACCTGCGATCAAGGCAAACTTTAACGCTTGCTGCTTAATTTTCCTTTTCTCAGCTTGAGATAATTCGGATCCCGCCTCTCCTGTTGATAAATAATGCGTTATTGCAGCATACCAGGAGGGAATAGATGCCGTATCTATTTTAAATAACAACTCCATGTCACTACCTTCAGCCCCCACAGATTCTTTCGGCTCCCCAAAGTCCACTAGACATTCCACGATGCCTTGCAACCTTGGTGGCTTACTCTTGATTTCATAATCAAATTCCTGCAAAGTGATCAACCACTTTGCTAGACGATCAGGCGGTTGTAGCTTATTCATCAATAGTCGAAGTCCCTCCGCCTTTGTATAAAGCACGACTTTCTCATAGAGAATGTAATGCCTGAACTTCTTGGTCCCAAAAACCATCGCTAGACACAATTTCTCCATGTAAGTGTAATTGATTTCGGATACCCCCAGCTTCCGACTAGCAAAAGCAATCGGGTGGTACCACTTCTCTTCCCAAATTTGGGCTAAACAGCAGCTGATACTATACATGGTGGCTGCTGAGAATATATAGAACACCTCACCTCTTTTAGGTGCTTTTAAAACGGGCGCTCTTGCTAGCTCTTGTTTCACATCCTCGAATGCTACCTTACAAGGGTCACCCCATTCAAACGAACAGCTAAAGGACAATAAATTTGTAAGTGGCAACGTTCTTTCTGCTAAGGCGTTGATGAATCTACGGTAGTAACCAACCGAAGACAGAAAGCTATGAACCTCCTTCGGAGTGCGTGGTGGACCCATGGCAACTATAACTTTGACCTTCTCGGGGTCTGTCGCAATTCCTACCGAACTGACCACATGACCCAACAATAGCCCATAAGGTACTCCAAAAACACACTTCCGTGGGTTTAGGGCGATGCAAAATTGTCTACAGCGCTCAAAGCATTTTCTTAAAATGATCAACTGCCTTGGTCTCACGGTGGCAGCCCCTAAGTCATCAATAAACACCTTCAACTCTTCAGGGGATATGTCACCGAATGTCTTATCTGCTGTTCGTTGCCACGAACCAAGCGCATTGCATAAACCAAAGGCCATCACATGGTACGCAAAAGTACCAAATACAGTGATGAAAGTTGTTTTCAACTTGTCCTCTTCTGCAATTGCCATTTGGTTGTATCCTGCAAAGCAATCCATAAACGAATATATCTCCCTACCCGCTAATTGATCCAAAATCTGGTCAATAAATGGCAACGGGTAGTAGTCCTTAACTGTCTGCTTATTCAGCTCCCTAAAGTCTACACATAAACGGATCTGATTATTCTTCTTCTTTCTAATCACAACTGGCGAACACCATTCCGTGTGTTGCACAGGAAAAATCAAACCCGCTTTTCGAAGCTTCTGTAACTCTTCAAACAGCCCGTCCCTCAATTCGAAAGGCATACGCCTTACTTTCTGCCGTACAGGACGACTGCCCTCTTTCAACGGAATTGTATGAACAGCAAGGCTAGGAGGGATGCCTCTCAACTCATCATAACTCCAGGCAAAGATATCACAGAATTCCTGGATCAAGGCCACATAGTCCTCCCTTTCTGCTGTACTGAGCATAGAACCTAATTTGATTGGCCGCGAATCATCAGGCGTACCAAGGTCTAGCTCGATAACATCTGCATCTCTTATACGATCTTGGGCCTCTATCGGCTCATTCAAAGTGATTTGATAGATGTCCTCCATGGTGGATCCCTCTTTGGACTCATCACTCGATGATGTCTCACTAGCAGATAAATCTTCTAATGTCTCCAATTCTGTAGAAGATAGAGGAGCTCTCTCACTCTGCGGGGACTCACGATAAGCATCAACCACCACACACTGGGCACCTCTGCCGAATATTAATCGACCGGCAGGTATATCAACTTGGCAATCCGCTTGCAAGATCCAAGGTCGTCTGAGTAATACTTGGTAACTTGGCCGCCGTGCAAAACGAATCACCCTAAAGTCCAACATGCATTCTACATTTGCAACAGTGACATGGACCTTAGTAATGCAGCCTTCCGACTGTCTCAAACTGTCATCTGCCATTCTGAGAATTGTGGAAGTATCTTTCTGAATCGCAAGACCCAACCTTTCCATCAGTTCAGAACTCATAATGTTAACAGATGATCCAGTGTCGACAATGGCATAATCTACTAATATCCCATCGACATAGGCTGCAACCCTTGGGCAATGCTTCTCAGCATGCTCAAACCAGTCATCACCAACTCGCGCAATACCCAAAGGTTCTACGATGTACCCGGTACGTAGGATCTTTCTAAATTCCTTGCGTACTCCTGGGGAAAGCTTAATAAGCTGCAAAAGGTTCACATCCGGCTTGACTTCGCAAAGAGAGCCCGCCAAATCGAATTCATGATAGTTCGATAGAGCTCGCTTTTCACGCCAAACCATCCGCTCTTTAGGTCGCTGAACTGGCTTTATTGCCTCTTTCTTAACTTTCACCTTCTTCTTTGGTGCTTCCTTATCAGCTTTACTCTCTACGGGCTTCAAAGGTCCCCCTTCTAGGGCAGGATCCAAAACTTGCGTTCCTTTGTCGCCTTGTTTAGGGTTTCCGTCGACAGGCTTATCCATGTCGGCTTCTCTACCCTTTTTACCTCTTGTAAGGACAGCTCGTAGATTAGAGGTTTCAGCATCATTAACGCGTACAGCCTCAATCAAACTAACCCCACTACCACTTGGTAGCTCCTCCACTGTAGTCTTTGGTCGTTGAAGTATTTGTTTAGGCCCATTTTCTGGCTGGGAATCATTTCCTTGGGCACGATGATTAACAGGCCCTGGTTGCCGACTACCACGCTGGAGAGAACTGATCTTACTCCGGCAAGTAGCTGCTAAATGGCCAGATTTTCCACAAATGTCGCACTTAACATTTGGGCAATTTCTTGGATAGTGCTGCCCGCCACACCATTTGCAACTAAACCTCGACGGTGCACCCTCCTCCGGGTATCTACTTCCTATCAAATTTTGTTGTTTTTTAAGGAAGTTGACATCAACAGCTATTTGTCGATACTGCTCCGTAATCATGTCGGTATAATGCTTCATCATGTCCTTAACCTCGCCAAGAACATTGGAAGAACTCGACTCATAGCCTTGGTCATTACCATGTCGCTCCATTGGCCTAACAATTCGATTAGGCACTGGTTGTTGAGCCACAGGCATGGTATTAGAATTGACCGCCTGGCCTCCACCATTTGGAGCCATTTGACTGCCCGTAGGCATCGACATGCTAGGGGGAGCTGGTAATAAAGGGACATTCTGCATCATGTTTCCTCTCCCATTAGGATTAGCCATCGCTATCCCTTGGCCACTACTGCCATTTGCTATTGCCATATTGTTTCCCAATACTAAACCCATGTTCGAATTGCCTCTAGAAGCATAGGCTGCTTGTAGTCGGGATTCCACCTCTTGTGCTCGTGTAATGGCAGTATCTATATCCCCCAAGGGGACACTACTCAACTGCAATTGGATATTGAAGTCCAACCCATGTAGGAAATATTGCAATTGGGCAGCTGCGGGGATAGGAATAGAGGTGTCCAACTTACGGAAAACCTCTTTTATCTTCTTCGCATAAGCACGAATATCCTCGTGTGGTTCTTGGCGGGTCACGTTGAGTACACGCAACCAATATTGCCCACCCCTTTCAGGGGCAAACTCCCTTCGAAAAGCTCCATAAAATGCATCAATGTTCAATATGGTTCCGGCTTCTAAACCATGATACCATATAGCGGCTCTTCCTTTGAGAGTCATATTGAAGAACATCATTAAATGTCCTTCTTCTTGGATGCGACAGTTAAACATCAGCTTTTGAAACTCCCTAATGTGGAGTTCCACATCTTCCTCAACTAGCCCATTAAAAATGGGTAGTGGGTAACCTAGAGCCGGCAAATCCGTCGTTCCTGCTGGAATTGCAATAGGCTGCGCCATGACGAGAATTGGATTTGCACCAAGAATAGGGGACGGTGGGGTTACACCTCCCGCAATTGACGTGGACTGGCTTATGGCAGGAAGGGGAGCACTAGAGCTTCCACCTTCTCCTAACTTGCTGCTTGTGGACCCAAGACCACTAGATCCACTCCCTCGTAAGGGTTCAGCACCGCTACGCTTAGGGGAATATCTCCTAAAAATTTCAGCACGTCGCCTAGCTCTTTCGTCTCTTTTTTGCTTTTGGATTTCTGCTAGACGATGCTTATCAATAAATAACGAATCAATCTCAGTATCCTTTGGCATAAACTGCTAGTTGGTCCCTAAACAACCAGGATTCGAGAACTGCCACTTTTAAGCGGCTCCCGGCAGACGCACCACTGATGGACCTAAAAACGGGCCGGCACTGGCTCATGCACTAGCCGGACCTCGTCACTACGCACAAGACAACCCCTCGGCCTCGCGACCAGGAGCGTCTATCAAAATCTCTGCCTTCCTAAACATTGCGTTTGTAATACGTTGTAGTCCGACTGATCCTAACCCAATATTACTCCTCAGAGGGAGTCCCTTTCACATAGCCAAAAGGCTCGAATCACATACACATGGGGTTCCTCCTACGGCTGAATGCCATCAACCCTCTGCGACTCTCCTACACCTTGGGGATTGGCCCCTCGATGCGTCGCTCAACATTTAGACATTTCGCACAAAAGTGTACTCGGGGTACCAAACAGTCGTATCCAGGAATGTACCATTTCCTCACTTGATGTCCCCTATAACCCTCGTCTATCCTACAGCATAGGAACCTCACGCTCTCAACGGTGGGTCAAGGGCCTACTGAAAACAATTGCTATGCGTATCCAGGAGCTGACTCTGATACTTTTAATTTCCTCTAAATGATCATGCAAAGAGGTGGATGCCTAGTGCTCAAACATTTTAAAAAACCAGCAGCGTGCAAGTGCAAAACATCTCTTTCATGCTTTTCTTTCTAACCGCTTTGTGCGTCGCTGCAACACCTAGCACCGAAGTGATCTTCGTGCTACTAGGTTTTAATTTTTATCATTATTATTCCGTCCTAGATGCGATGCATATAAAATCAGCAAATTATTCATCATGCTCAGCGGCATTTAACCATTTTTTCCACAACTCTACCCTTCCCCGTTTTGATAGTGCATCGTTGCATTCATTTCTTTTAGGGTTTCCTTGTTATTTTATGTGGAGAAAGGAAGGAAACACGCACTAAAACATATAAACAAGGCTGAACTGAAGCATAACTTCATGCCCCAACCTTGCTATACATCAACAAACATAAATCCTATTTTTCCATATTTTCCGTAGCCCCAAATGTATTTTTCCCCTATTTTTCGAAGGTTTTTTTAAATCAATTTTCCGCCATTTTCTTCATTTTCTTGTATTTTTTTTTAAATTGCTGAAAATGAAAACCAGTTTGTGGGCTGTGGCCCTTAGTTCGTTTGCAACAAAATTGAAAGATAAGTTGATGTGTATCGACGGTTTTCCCCATTTATATGCTTAAAAAAAAACCCATTTTTCCCATTTTTTCTATGCTTTTGCGTGTATTGTTTGAATATTTACGACTATAAAATGCGTATTTCCCTGATTTTTTTTTTCCCCTTTTATGAACAGCAAGAAAACAGCAAGAACCAAATTTATCCTCTAATCATACTCCATAGGAACACATTTTGGCAAAGCATTTTGCATAAAAACCATCATTTTCTTCATAAAATTCTTATTACCGGTTTTTTTTCGGGTTGCGGGTTTTCAATTGCGCACACCGAGACTGATTTCCAGTCATGCCTTCAGCCCGAAATTAGTAAATTATCTTCATCATGGGTGTTGGAGCGATCCCCCTTCATCCGGGCCGTCATCCATCAAGCATTCTCCATCTCCTTCTTGCATACGCGAACTAGGCTTAAGAGGAGAGAGAGGGAGGAGAGAGAAAGACTGGTTTCCCCTCTTCTTCCACGGGCAGCCATTTCGTGCGTGAAGACAAGCGATTGGAGGCGAAAGAAATCAGAAATCGGGCTGTGTCTTCATCTCTTCCTGTCTCTCTCATCGTAGAATTGGCATTTGGGGGGGCGGCCGTTTTTTCCCTGCGCGTGGCCGCCATGGCACTACCTTGAAATACACGAAATTTTTTTTTTGGGGGGAGCCAAAGGGCACCCCCAATGGCCCCCCTACTTCATGCCTTTTCATATTTGGCCATATTAGGTCCCGGCCGGCCGGTTTTGGGCCAACTCTCGCGTGCGAACTCCGAACTGCGTTCTGAAAATTTCTGTGGCTTCCTCTTCGCGTCCCACACTGCGTGGCATCTTCAGTGACCACCACAGGCACTTGCAAAAATTACAAAAATTCACAGAGCGTCTCACGGGCGCCCGTCAAGCACTTGATGCTTAGAATCGTCCTGGATCGAGCAGCTGCCTTCGCGATCAAATATTTTTCCCAGCTTTTCCACATTTTTCCTCTATTTTTAGGCACGTTTCGATGCCTAATATTCGCAGTCAGCTTTCAACCTGAAGCATTAGTTATTTTTCAGCATTAGTTCCTTAAGCAAAGAAGTACAAACAATGCTCCTCAGTGTATAAACACAAACACTCCAGTGGTCGCTTATACAGCCAAGTGCTAAGGTGTGAATCCTTCTCTCCAAATACATCCAGCATTCGATCCGGGATCAATTGTGACTTGGTAAGATCCCAAGGGTTTTGTAAGCTGGGTTGTTTGTATACCCTCTTTTCTTGGGTTAGGGTTTTTACCCTGTTAACCCAAATTGTCAATACTTTAGGTTTCCATATATTATGGTCAATAAATCCAAATCTTGGACAATCCCGTTGTCCTCACTTGATTGGTCAATTGCTTGCTAGGCAATTCATAATTTCCTTAACTTGGCAAATCAGCCCCAAGGAAGGGTGAAGTAGCAGGATGACTACTCATCCTCTAGAAACTTAAACTTGTACTTAGAACTCGTCAACCTTGTTCTAAGGAGTGGCAATTCTATTTTGTGATTTAGACACAAAACCATGCAACGTTGCAACTTATTGCACGAGATAAGCATCGCACCTAACTTTGGGATTATTTCTCCCATCACACGGTATTCCTTGGTCAAGAATACCCTTGACCAAGATATAGGGTTTGGGAGTCCTATTGATCCAATCCAACCCTAATCCTACTAGGCCGATAACGCTTTGGCCCTAGGGATCCTAAATTTATATGGAAGTTTAGTATTTGGTCAATTGATCCTTAGGGTGAGAACCCTAGATCATTCTTGCATGGGTGTTTAGCTAACCCTAACATTTCGTGAATGTGGACAGGACCTTTAAGATCAGAAATATTAGGTCGGCAACCCAAGTGTGATACTAGGTAGAATTTTAACGTAACTTGGCCTTACCTAGCACTTTGAGGTGATTGTCATAAGCAATCTAATTGTACCTTTATGATTCTCATGTAAGCTATTCAATTATAAGCGAATTACCTAGTTGATTTAATTAACCCATGATTAGAGACGATCATCCTTTTATAAGATGAAATTTCTCCCTTCTAAATTAGCAAGTATCTTTCTCTAGAAGATGCAAATAATTGCAAGATATAACATTCCATGCAAATATGCGATTTCAAGACCATAGACTTTTTCCTTCTATGCAGCTATAAGACCTACAATGATCGTTACTTTTCCTTGCCCTAAACTATTCAGAGCTAACTCTTATAAACCTTACATTGAAGCAATGAAATCAAAGCTTTAATACTTTTAATGAAGATGCATTCAAACTTTGATAAGAGAACTCCATGCATGAGCAAATGCCATGAGTCCATCTTTGACTTACTCCTTCCTTTAACACTTAACCCGACCCAAAATGAACTATCACGTATGCAATTTGCAAGGTACATAAATCCTTTCCATGCATTGCAACTACTCCGACAACATTTAATGTCTGTCTATGATTACCTTAATCGTGAGACACAACCAAGAATTAATTACATAAATACGTTACGAGGTATATGTCCTACCTGCATCATGCGTTTGGGAGTGCAACTTGACCACGGAAGTGCAAGCAATTTTAAATGCACGACATGCAAGTAATCTTGCAAAACAGCAAGCAAATAAATTTCCCAATGTGTTTAAACTTTCCTACGAGATTTAAACATGCTTAATGCATTTTTTTCATGTGGGAGTATTTAACGGAACCTGGGCATTAGGACTCGGGGCATTGTCCACTCGCATGCGTGGGGTGGAAGCTCCCACGTGTGCTTCTCTCGCCTTTAGCTTTGGAGCCATTTATGTAGTGAATTTTGTTTCAGCACTTCCCCCTTGGTTTACTCACGTGTTTCGAAGTCTCTCGGTCCGAGATCTCCTCTTGTGCATAGGACACGGCCCTTGTAGATATGGTTTTAAGAAAACCTGGGGATGGCATGGGAGAACATGGCTTATGGAGGCTTTAATAGAAGCTTTCAAAGAAGCTTCCAAGCTTCTGTTTCACAGTAGATGATGTGAAGAGAGAAAATGATTGGGAGAGGATGATAAGGAGGGAGGTGAAGATGACGACGATGATGTTGATGATGATGATGATTATGATGATGATGGTGGTGAGGACGATGGTAGCGGCCAGGCGGTGGCGTGATGGCACCATGGCTGCAACAGGCAGCAGCATATATATGCTCATGCTACCATCCTCTTTATTCAAACCGTTTCATATATGCCCAGTGCAATGCATAAATCAAATCTTTTCTTTATCTTTTAGTGTTTTAGCCCCTCTTCATCCAACTCTTAGCATTTTACATCATTGATCGGTTAAATAGGGGTTTTATGCATTTTTTCCTTTTAAAAGAATAATAAATACACACAAAACATAGAAATGGGGATAAATCGAGGCCAACCTCTTCTTTTCCATTGTTATACATTGCACAAACATAGGTATAATTTTCCCTAATTTTCCTCAGCCCGTTTCCTATTTTTCCCTATTTTTAAACCTATTTTTTCCTATTTTTGGGCATTTTTTCCTATTTTTCTTTAATAAACAATGATTGAAAATGAGAATTGATTGTGGGCTATGGCCCTTAGGTTCATTGATAGAAAAAAACTCAAATTTAGTTTGTGTGACTTATCATATTTCTCATTTATATAGCAAAAAATCCAATTTTACCCTTAAAACGCATGTTTTACGGGTTTTAACACTCATTTCGGCCATGTAGCCTTATATTTACTGATTTTCAGGTTACAAATAGTTGAAACCCATGGAAAAAATTATCATAATGAACTTTCATTCCATATGAACAAAGTTTCATAAACCAAATAGCATAAAAATATCATTTTTCTTTGTAAAAATAGCATTACTGCTTATTTTCAGGTCTCGGTTTCTTGGTCTTGATTACGCGACTGATTTTGAGCATGCATTTAATGCTCATCATCTTCAAGAACAACACTCTTCATGTCTTCATTGTTGAGATATCGAGCTCCACTCGTGATATGCCAGGTGACAGTTGTGCATTTATGTCACCGACTTGTCAGTTGTAGATGCGGTTGGTGCACCGCCCATGAATAATAGCTACATAATAGCTATCCTTATCTACTCTAGTTCGTGGCTCAGTTAGTATGCCACCTTAGTTAGTTGAGTTTGGTTTGAGACCCATATATAGGGTTCTTCTATTTCCTTGTACTAGAGTTCTTTTGGCTTACACAACTAAGAAGAGGAAAACTGTTTTCAGCCTCCACCCTTGTGTGTATTCCCCCATTGTGCAAGCAAGAAAGCTACAAGTGAGACTCCTTCCTTCTCTCCCACAATCTTGACATGGTATCAGAGCCTTGTTCGTGGTAAGGAGCTCAAGAAAGCAAGCCAAGCTCGCGGTGTTCTGGTAAGAGGAGCAGTGTTGCTTTCATTTTCTGTTTTGGGAGCAGATCTCTGCAGGTAGCACAGCCGGAAATTGCAAGAGTGCATTGTCTCAGGTTGAGACGCCCTTCGCGGTGAAGCAAGAGGGCAGTATATGCTGCGGGTGAGGGCTTTATCCCTCGGCGACCCTGTTTTTTTTATTTGAGGCCATTTCGGGGCCTGTTTTGGAGGCGGAAGTTTTCTGCACGCACTCAAGAAAAGACCCTATTTTATGCTGTGTGACCACTGTTCTACAGGTTGGTGAAAAGTTACTGTAGAAATTGCATCGTATGCTTGTGCACAGAGACATTGGGAGTTTCAGAATCATCCTTGGTTCCTGTTTATGCAAAATTGTCACTAGGAAGTGACTGTGTGGTCAAATACCACTTTCGCCAGTTTTGCAGATTTGCCCTTGTGAGGGTGAAGCTGTGTTTTTTGCAGTGACAGAATTTTTTGCAGTGTTTTGTAATGGCGTTTGATTCTCTTTCACAGATTGTCACTGAAAAGCTTGACAAGAATAACTTCCAGGCATGGAAGTTTAGAATGACGAATTTCCTTATGGGAAAAGGATATTGGGAATTTGTTGCAGGAAATGAAGAAGAACCAGTTCTTCCTGATGTTCCCAATCAACAGCAAATGCAGGCATTTAAAGCATGGCATGAGAGAGCCAGGAAAGTTATGTACTGGCTGTCTATCAGTATTTCAGACACTATGATTGTGCATATTCAGGATGCAAGTACGCCAAAGGAGGCATGGGATACTTTGTCAAAAATGTATAGCACAAATACGCAAGCCAGGAAAATGCAGCTCAAGCAAGAGTTGCATAATGTGCAAAGAGAAAGTATGAGCATCAATGACTACCACATGAAAGTGAAGAAGATTGCAGATGCACTTGCTTCCATTGGGTCGCCAGTGGAAGATGATGATTTAGTTTCTGTGACCTTGAATGGTCTAGGAAAGGATTATGCACAGTTTTGGACATCCATTTCAGTTCGTGAAAGATTTCCTGATTTTGAGGAGTTAATTGCTCTTCTAATTTCTGAGGAGCAGAGAAATGGTGGTGCATCTTCTTCAGGAGGAACTTCAAAAGAAGCTCTCTTCTACTCAAATGCTGGAAGAGGTAGAGGCAGAGGTAGAGGAGGCCGATCTGGAGGCCGTGGTAGAAATTAGAATATGCAGCAAACTCAAGAAAACCAGTCCTATGGAGGAGGACGTGGTAACTCTAGAGGCAGGGGGAGCCAAAGAGGTCGTGGTGGATGGCAAAGAGGCCAAATTGCAAACAGTAATGTTGAATGCTACTACTGTGGTAAAATGGGTCATATGGCTAAAGACTGCTATAAAAAGCAGAATGACATCATGAATGGAAAATTGCAACAAGGGAATTATGCATCTTCTAGTAGACAGGGTGATGACAAAAATGAGCATTTGTTCATGGTGCAGCACATGAATAATTCTGTGACAAGTGCAGAAGAAAGCAATGATGTGTGGTATGTTGACTCAGGTGCATCAAACCACATGACAGGTCATGCAGAATGGATGGAGGATGCAAGGAAAATGGAAAAACCAGGATTTGTGAAGACTGGTGATGATACTGCACATCCTGTTGTGCAGATTGGAAAATTTCCTTTGTCTATGCAGGATGGGAAAAAGAAATACTTGTCCGATGTATTTCATGTCCCGAATATCACCAAGAATCTGGTTTCAGTTGATCAAATGGTTGAGCAGGGCTTGCAGGTCAGATTTAATCCTCATGGATGCTTTGTTGAGGATATGAAAAATAAAGGTCGCTTGATAGGAAAAGGAAAGAAGAAGGGTAGAATGTTTACGTTGGATGCAGACATGCCTGAATTGAGTGCAACAATGTTTGCACATGGGACCGGTGTAGTTGCAGATATTGATATCTAGCATAAATGCATTGGTCATGTTAATATACAGCAACTTAAATCAATGCAGGCCCAAAATATTATTGTAGGATTGCCTAAATTCAAGGTTGTAGAAATGCATAAGGTATGTGAAGCCTATCAATTTGGAAAACAGGCAAGGAAACCATTTCCTAGACATGTTCAAGAGAGTGAGAAGCCATTGGAATTAATCCACTCTGATGTGTGGACTACTAAAGCTACATCTCTTGGAGGCTGTCATTATTTTGTCACCCATAAGAACCATGCTTTCATTGGAGGGAACAACATCCACCCGGAAGCATGATTCCAACACCAAAGGTCTCGCAAGAGCCTTACTAGCAACAAAATTAGAACCACACACAGAATGCTTATCAACACTCATAGGCCCATTGGTGCGATCCATATTGCCATCACAACTACCTTTCATGGAAGTGTTGCAAGCCCTAATGGGACTTACATGGCTTGGAACCTTTTCACTGATAGGCATGTCATTACTACTCATAGGATGGCCATTTTCTACTTTGAAATTTTGGCCACCAAGGTTCCCCTCATAGGCTACCTTGGTATCAATAAGTGAGCTGTCTTCTTGCAGGAATGGTTGGAAGCTAGGATGCACTTGTATTGAGCGGGGAAAACTCCAAAAGTTTTTCCAACATCTCTGAATATGACCCTCGTAATCAATGGCATACATTTTTGCTTCCCTTAACGACTTAGGATTCCACAGTCCCACTTGGATTTGCGCATTAATCTCTAGGCCATTCAGAAAGAGCTCACATAGCACGTCATCTGGTAGTGCACTGGCTCTTCTTGGACAAAGCCTAAGAGTACTATCAAAGGCTCTAGCATACTCTGTAACAGAAAGATAAAACTCCTGTCTAAACTGAATAAGCTGCCCTAAGACCTGAATCATAGGGAGCTTCTTTTCATACTCATCTAGAAATCTATCACAAGACTCCTCAAATGATTTGATTGACCCTCTTGGGAGGCTCCAGTACCATTTCCTTGCCTCTCCCTTTAGGGTACTTGGGAATACGAGCATCCGATGTATATCGTCGTACTTGTAGTGCAAGTTAGGTCATATTTTCTTAAATGAATCATCGGATCCTCATTTGGCAACCCATAAAACACTAGGAGATCCCTATAAAGAGGAGGACATTTAGTCCTTCCTTTTGGGATCAACACCAGGTCATTAAAATCTTCATATTCATCATGATCTGGGTTCAGCCTCTTAGGATCTTTAACCTCTTCCATCCCCACCCTTTCCGGTGTGGGGAGGTTAATATCCTCATTGACATCCCTTTCTGCCAACTCGCTGAGTGGTCTAGGGAGTCCTATAAGTTTCAACATGTCATTTTGATCCCCTCTTAGAGGGTCTTCCATACCTTTCCCTTTAAAAGGAAAGTCCATAACGGTTTTATATAAGAGCTTTTAGTCCTTATCTAACGTAGATTTATCATTACCACTTCTTAAAACTTGGGAACTGTGCTTTTTAAGCAATGGTTTTCCCTTGACATCTAGGGCTTCTAACATCCTTGTCGTCATGGTGGCCCATTACATAGGATGTTTCAACCACAAGCATATTCCATTGTATATCAGCACTTTCCCATGGCATCATGGCTTTAGCATGATAACTTGTCGATGCCATAACTACCCTAGTTTCCAACATGCTTGTTTCATGCCCTCTAGGTTGATGGATGGTTAAACATGATTTCTCTTGGGTAGAGACCACACCAAGGCGAACCTCGGCCCATGCCATTGTATTAGAGGATGGGGTAACAAGTAATGGGCTACTCTTTTCATCACATAAATTATCTTCTGCAGAGGACTCATGCTCTACATAACTAACTAAGTCCATTAGTAAGTTTTGTATGGGGAAAGCCAAGTTTTTCCATCCTTAAACAAACCCCATTTTATGGATAATTTAGGGTCCCTTGATTCTCACCTCTGAAACATTTGTGCATATTTCCTGCATTTTGCTGATAGCATCAATCTTGGTTGGAGAAGGCTTTTAATTTGACCATATGGGCCACACATATGCCCTACCACAAGAACTTCTTCGACTCCAAAAACAGATTTAGTACCTGAAAGAGTAAGATGGACTTCTTCCAATTTGGACAAGATTTGAGCACAATCATTAATATGATCGGAAACAAGCTTGCGACATCCAAGTTCATTGAGTTCTTCATTCTTCTCATGAACTTCACATCCTTTGATCGGTACATCATCAAGGAAAGGAAGAGTTAGTTGGGGAATATAATCTCTCAATACTTTATGCATGGCATTCATCATGTGAGCTACCAAATTTGTAGCTCCTTGAGATAAAGTACACATGCGGACTAAACCAAGAGGAACACTATATTAGGGAATTTGGAAAATTTCATATAGTTTGGGAATTCCCAATATAGTTAATATTTTTCCACATGATCGAATCTTGTCCTCTTTCTTGAAAGTGGAATCTATCCTATTTTCTATATAGGTTTTCTTTTCAAGTTCCACTTTGAAGCATGGGGTTAAGATTTAGCCACATGGCCAAATCTTTACCCCTTATTTGAAAGTGGGACTTGGGAGATTCCCAAATTCTCCAATATGGTGTTGAGGCGTCTTCATTGTGGTAATGTCTCGACTCTCCAAAGCAAGCTGAAATTGGTCATAGCCCGAATATAAATCTCACATGGAATAAATTGCTCTACCTGCAAAAGCCTCAGCAAATTCATCAACAATTGGCCCCGAACCAACATTTCTAATAGTGACTTTATTGACAGGGTGTAAATCTTGAATGAATCACAAAGATCCATTCTTCTTAGGTACGGTAAACCATCGGTTGGAATATGGAGCTGAAGATGGCTCCAATATTTGCATTTTTATCTTTTCATTTAAAAGCTCCAGTAACACAGGCAAATGAGACCTTGGTACCAGAATTGGTTTAAGATTCCAAGGAATGTGTGGGACTATGAAAATCACCATTGGTGCCACAACTCTTGAATCAACATAGCCAATATCATGTGGCTGAAATGAAAAAAAAATTACATGTTTCTTTAATATATGCATGAAGATTTGCTTTTCAGCTGTCAAGAGAAAAGAGTCTTCACCAATTTTCAGCTCTTGTAGACTTTCAGCTGTAAATTGGTGACCAATATCTTTGGGATCACGAAGGCTTGGCTGTTTGGATGCCCTTTCTACCAGTCCTTCACTTTCGGGTGGTAGAGGAGTAGCCAGCGGATTGACCTTTTTGTCAACTGTCTTATACTTTGTTTCTACTCTTACCTCATCCTTGTTTGGCTATCCAAAAGCTTCTTGATCTGCAAATTCTTGAACTATGTCATACATATCCAATGTGCGTACCTGTATGGACTGATTTCTAGCTTGATTTTTTGCATGAACAGCTGCATATATTTCAGCCAATGTAACATTATAAATCAGCCCATGAAATAACCCTGAAATTTCTTTATCTTTAGGCAAAACATCAATTTACTTCAGCTCTCGTTCCACATGACATAAATGCTTTCTTTCAGCCCTATTCATGGCTGAAAACTGTTTATAACAGCCCACACTGTTGGCCGTAAAAACATGCAAGTCAGCTTTTGGCATTGCCCCCTTTACATATGGAGACAGTTTTTTGTAACATGAAGCACTTCCATAGCCTCCACTTATAGCAGTGCTACTCGAAAACCCTTGAATTCTCGGGCATTAGGAGGTACATGATGATCTCTCAATCAATCTCTATTTCGGTGATGATTTACACATACACTCAAAAATTGGACAGCTTTGTCATTATCCTTACTTCTTATTCGAGCATATGATGAACCATCATCAAGGGCCTTTGTCTCCAAACAAGACTTAGAAATTAAAGGTTGTCCAAGAATGATAGCATAGCTGCAGGAATCTTGAACAAAGAAATGAAATTCATCTTTTACATTACCAATAGTAACTTGTACATAAGGGCATGCTGCATAGAGATCCCCAGAGGAGTTATTGGCTGCTTTCATGCACCATCCTGGGTCCACATCTATGGGCCATCCGCCATTCTCGTAGAGACTTCTTGACATGACATTAATTTTTGAGCCATGGTCTATAAGGGCAATGCATGGAGTCTCTTTTTCTCCAATCTTAACAACGGTTTCGGTGGTTGCCCTTGCCCAATGGGTACGGGAGTAGTGACTACTAGGAATAAAGTGAGCATCACTTTCTTCTTGCATGTTGTGAAGATGAGCTTCTTTCTTATGTATGGGCTGCAATTTGGATTAACAAGACCCCACCATAACATTTTCTGCAATAGCTTCTTCGATTTTTGCTTCATAGATATCTTCATCTTTGGCTTCTATGGTTGCAATCAATTCTTTGATTGCCTCTAATCGAATCCCTTGAGTTTTCAGCTTCTCTTCATCCTGAAAATACACATGAAGTGCTTGCAAAAAAGCATGCACGGATTCTTCAGTTTCCTCACCAACATATTGTATTTTTCGTTTAATTACATCAATTATTACATCATGAAATCCTCGTTTTGCAATTTCGAGAATTTCACCTAATGTAAATTCAATTCTACTTCCAAGAATCCTTTCTTCTAGGATCCGCTTACGATCCGTTGCAGTCTCTATGTCAGACTGCAACTTGTAGCTGGGATGTTTGCCTTTTATTTTTCCTTCCATCTTCTTTGGTTGAGGGGCATCTCCCATATCAAGCTCTAATGGTGGTGGATTTTTGGTAGCCTTCTACTGATCTGGTTTACTTCTTGTCACACATTTAGTTGGCCCCGAAAAGGAGGGACCGGCAACATCTTCATCTCTTCTTCTCTTTTCTTCTACCATAGCTTCATGATTATTAATTTCAGCTAATCAAGCAAAGGCTGAAAATGAATCAACTGGCTCAGTCCATCTGGTTCTTCCTCGGATGCATTGACTGGCAATAGTTAAATCATTTTTGGTTGCCTTGCCTTGCTCCATGCGATCTAAGGCCTGCATCCACACTTTAGATTTTGCATCAGTTTTACATGCTTTAATAATTTCATTAGTTGGCTCAATTTGCAGCCCATAGGTTGCTGCATCAACACCTGCATAGGCTGTTCTTGTTGCCAAATCCTCTAGTCTTTTCTTCATGCCACCATTACCAAAATTTGGCTCAAGAGGAAGTCCGGTTTCGGTTGCATGAATTTTACCATCCTTCCAAAAGACTAATTTTTGTGCTTCATCTTCATGGAATGCACTGCACTCCCTCTTATCATGCTGTAGGATATCACACCAAATACAACATCTTTTGAAGCCTTCTCGTACGGGTCTTTGGGCAGTTGACCATCCCCTTTCTTCCACTTTCACATCAAGTCTTTCCACCTTGGAATTAATCTCTGTTAGATTAAGATGGAGATCCCGCATGCTCTTAATTAGCTCATCCATGACATCTTTCTTTGGAGATGGAACATCAGGATTTCTTGGTTGCTCGGCCATAGAGACAAGAGATCGAGAAACAGAAACAGGCTCCTTCAAGGATTCAGTTTGTGCAGAGGTAGATCCCCATCTTAGGCACAACCGCTCTTTTCGAGCAATCATATTAACTGCTTTAGTGACATCACTCCAAGCAGTCTTCAATCCTGTCTTAGAGTCAGGATCTTCAAGCCAATCAGTTAGCTTCTCTTGAAGGAAAGGATCTGCAGCCTTTAGAAATAATTCAATCTTCTGGCTTTCCATACCGTACTGATCGTCATGATCTAGTTGAGCAAAATTTCTTTCAAATTCGCGGTGAAGAGTAGTAGCGGTTAGTCCCTTATTGGGCCTTTCGACCCATTTAGTGAAAACTTTCTTCGTCATAAGGCTAGAATCTTCAAGAAAAAATTCTTCTCGAAGAGCCTTCTTGAATGCGGACCATCCCGCGTCTTTTTGGAAAAGACCATGAATTCGGTCCTGGAGGCCATGCATGGCCAAACGAGCAATATCGGCTCCAGGCATGATGAGGAACTCCAAAGAAGACCATCTTGTCAGTATAGAGGCGGATAAAAGAGGACACATTTTTCCCATTAAATTGCTTGAGCTCTTGCCCAACTGCTTCCAAAGCTTTAATGGCGGCGACATCATTCCGCTCTTCTTCTTGTCTCCGTTGTTGTTGCAATTGCAATTGCTGCTAAAATTGCAATTGTTGTTGTTGGCTTTCTTGCATCAGATGAACCAACTGTTGCAAGGCATCTCCTCCCGAACTTGATGATTCTCCCATTGTACTTCTTCTTCCACAGCGAACCTTCACGTCGGGCTCACCACTGTCGTCGTGTTGGGGGTTGAAGGTCTACCACCGGAGTTTAGAGTAGAAGAAGAGTGTGGGATTCAAGGTTTGGAGAAGGGGGAAAGATTGGGGTTTGACAAGATTCGGGTTTTAGAAATGACACAGTTGAAGAAGAAGATATCAAGCTTTTTCTGTTTATTTAGCATACATGAATGGAATGAATGACTTTGTCTTGATCACATCAAATGCATCTGGGAATAATAAGCCATTACATAAGGGATAATCTTAGATTTAAACCAAATTTATAATCCAAATGCAAGCTCAAATGGTTTTTATTTCATGTACATGGATGGATAACAACTCCAAGAAACAAGTATTTTGATGATAGACTCAAGTACATTCAAGGCATAGTTCAAAAGCTCATGAAATGCATTGATTAAGCATAAATTTAACTTCAGCCCTGTTTTAAAACAATAATTTCCAGCCCATAATCAAGATCCAGAAGTGTACATAAACTCAAGAATAAGCTCCTCTAATCATTCATAAGTAAAGCCCTGATGTTAAGAGGTCAATTTCTTCTATTACAACAACATAGATCCACATAGATCACTTGTTTACTCATCAAAATGGACAAGAACAGTGGGCTTCCCTATTTATGACTGGTTTTTTCAGCCCATAACAGCCCATACACCTTCAAAATCCTCCCCTTTGCTTGCCCCAAAGTCACTCAAGTACTTGGGTACAAGACGGGGGCTTCATTGGACCATGAATAAGGTTTACAAAAATGAGAGAAGACATACATAAGAGCTGGCTGAATCCTTTTCTCTCAGGTTTTCCCCTTTTATAGACTATCATACCATTCATTTTTGTCATACCAAATGGACGAGTAAGAGGAGCTCTCACCTTCCTTTTTTGTATCTCCTTCTTCAGCTCCAGTTTGCCTTTAGTTTGCATGCTTTGGAGCATGCACCATAGTCCACAGCTCTTCTCCATCTGCCACAGGTATGCAGGCCCGCTTTTTGCACCAAAAAATACGGGCTGCATCCTGCTCAGCTCCCACTTATTATCACTTTAACCACTTAGGTCACTTACAGGTCATTTTAGTCCATTATTTCAGGTCCTAGTGGACTTTTGGCACTTTTCTTGATTTCTAGTGGACTTTTGGCACTTTTCTTGATTTCTAACCAAATTTTCAATATGACTTATCTTGTAGACTATCAATTACTTCCAGCTGATCAAGTTGTGGATTCCCATAGACTTAAATTTTTATCAATATACATGGTACAACTGAAAATTGCATGACAAATACAAAAGAACTTATGTAACTAAGTGATATCTAAGTTGGTTGTTGGGTAACAATGATTGAGTTATGTATGAAAATTCCTCATATAAATCCTAGTAAAGTTCTTCTCTATTCATAAGAATTCCATGATTTATATTATGAACAATAAACTTTCTAAAAGCGCGATACAACTCGACTGTGCAAAGAGAAGGAGCGTGGAGAGAGAAGAGAAAGGAGGGAGAGAGAGAAGAGAAAGAAGAGGGAGAGAAGGAGAAGGAGAGAGGAAAAGGAGTGGGAGAGGGAGAGGGAAGTAGAGGAAGAAAAGTAGAAGAAGGGAAGGAGGAGGAGAAAGGTAGAGGAAGAGGGAAGTGGAGGAAGAAAAGTAGAAGAAGGGAAGGAGGAGGAGAGAGGTAGAGGAAGAGGAAATAGAGGAAGAAAAGTAGAAGAAGGGAAGGAGGAGGAGAGAGGTAGAGGAAGAGGAAGTAGAGGGAGAGAGGTAGAAGAAGAAGAAGAAAAGGTAGAGGGAGAGGGAGGAAAGAAGTAGTAGAGGAAGAAGAAGAGTACAAGGAGAAAAGAAGAGAAGAGGAAGAGAAAGAGAGGGAAGGAGAAGAAGGAGAAAAGAAGTGGGAGAATGAGAAGAAGAGGGAGAGAGAGAGAGAGAGAGGGGAGGAGAATAAGTGGAGAAGAAGAGAGGGAGATTAAGTTAAAAGAAGAAGAAGAGAGAGAGGGAGAAAGAAAGAAGCGAGAGCTGGTAACTGTAAGGAGCCACACCCCAAACCACCCTCTCGGCGAAGGATTGCAATCCAGTGGTCTTTTTTTACCAAACCTATCAAATCGAGACCCCCGTCAAGGTCCGAACTGCCCAATCTCCGTGAGGCGAATGGCTCTGAAGAAGAAAGTTACGGAAAGCGTAGGTGCCCAAGCCACCAGCAATGCTAGAGGGACAAGCGGAACAACCAACGCAACACACACGAATCAAGCCCAGGTTCTAAGCGTTAAAAATTAATTTAGGACTTATTTCTCATGGAAGGGATAATGTCGTGCATAAGGTTTTGTTTATTCTAAGAACTAAGTTGCATGCACAAAATGATAGAGGTTGAATTCCCATAAGATTTTACGCACGTAAAATGATAAGGTTAACACCTTACCTCACATGAAATGATAGCTTTTACTCACATAAAATGATAAGGTTATCGCCTTACCTCACACGAAATGATAGCTTCTACACACATCAATTGATAAGGTCATCGCCTTACTTCACATAAAATGATAGCTTTTTAACCAGTTCAGTGCATGAATAGCCATTTAGAATTCACGTTTCGCAATCATGGTTAAAAGAAATACATGAAATGTTAATTTTTGTTCATAAGATACACTTGCATCGTTAGACAAAACCCTAGGACTTTCATAGACACAAGTCACATGTGATTTGGTGCATTATAAATAAGTACTCATTGCCACGAATAAAGAGAGATAAAAGCCGTTTAGGGGTACAACTGTACTAAACGCACAATGTGCATGATGGTTGGGAAATCCTGCATAGAACCGCACTAAGAGAATTGGAAGGGTCGCATGCACCTAAATTGCATCTTGAAAGTTTAAATGAGGCATCATGTGTTTCCATGTGTGTTAACTGAGCTTGGTTGGAATTAGAGATTAAAAGACCCTTGGTTGGGTTGCAAATAAGGCATGTCCATTGCCTTTACTGACCAGCTAGTGCTTGAGTTAGGGACTAGGATGCCCTAAGGAAAAACCCAAGGAAAAGGGGCAAGTATAAGTTAACTTACCAAGACCATTTGCTCTTGTTGAAATTATTGGGATTTTGCCAAGTCACGAAAAGACCCAAGATTGGGTGCTTGGGCATCTGGGAAAGAGGAGTCACACCTTAGCAATCGATCGCACAAACGACCTCCGAAACTGTTCTTAGATACATTATTTGATCTCTTTGCTCAAGGAACTAATTCAAGGAAAACACTTAATACTTCAGGTTGAAAGCATGGAGGGAGAGGCAAGAATAGTTACCTCCAACTATCTGCCTGGTGCTATCCAAGGGGGTTGTAGCCGCACCGGGTATATGGACCTAACCTGCCGCGAGAGGTCTCTCCATGGGTACTGCTTGGAGCAAGAGGATGCTTGCTGCTCCAAGTGACTGCAGCACTCCCAAAAGAGAATACATATCCACTGGTAGATCGTCTATCAGAAATACTACCAGCCCAATCAGCATCAGTGTATCCATGCAACTGTATCTGAACCCCAGTCTCATAAAATAGTCCATACTGCAATGTGGACTTCACATACCTAAGTATGCGTCTAGCCGCATCCAAATGTGGTTTCCTTGGAGCCTGCATAAATTGACTTACCAATCCAACAGCATAGCTCAAATCTGGCCTGGTAATAGTCATATAAATCAAACTTCCTACTATGCGTCTGTACATAGTAGGGTCTTCTAGAAGCTCACCTGCATCTGTGCTCAGCTTCACATTTTGCTCCAAAGGAACTGAAATAGGCTTACAGCCTGTCATCCCATATTTGGACAGCATGTCCAATCCATACTGCCTCTGCAAGAGCTGTATCCCACTTGGTGATCTAATCACCTCAATGCCCAAGAAATAACGCAGCTCTCCCAAATCCTTCATCTCAAACTTCTGCTTCAATAGCATTTTCACATGAAGGATATCTTCATCACTGTCACCTGTCATAATCAAATCATCAACATAAATGACAAGTAGCATAATACCTTTCTCTGTTTTTCTCACATAAAGTGAGAAATCTGCCTTGGAAATCTGAAAGCCAATAGTGACAAGATACTGTCCTATCTTGTCAGACCATGCTCTAGGTGCTTGCTTCAAGCCATACAAGGCTTTCTTCAACCTGCAAACAAACTCAGGATGAACAGCATGCACATAACCTGGTGGTTGCTCCATATAGACCTCTTCTTGCAAATCACCATGCAAGAAGGCATTCTTTACATCCATCTGATGTAAAGACCATCCCTTTGATGCAGCCATAGCAATGACTGCTCTTACGGTTGCCATCCTTGCAACCGGACTAAATGTTTCTTCATAGTCAATGCCATATGTTTGTGCATACCCCTTGACTACTAATCTTGCCTTGTATCTGTTCATAGAACCATCTGCATTGTGCTTCACCTTATAAACCCACTTACAGCCAATTGCATTCTTACCTTTAGGCAAAGGTACTAACTCCCATGTAGCATTTGCTTCCAAGGCATCCATTTCTTCATCCATGGCTTTCTCCCATTTTTCTTTTCCCATGGCTTCCTCAAAAGAAGTGGGTTCTGGTTCCTGTATCATTTTAACCATATATGCATAGTGAATGGCTGTAAATCCATCATATTTCAGCCTATCCACAGGATACCTAGCTCTCGTAGACCTGCGCAAAGTAGGTTCACTCCCAGGTGCTCTCAAAACATCCCTGGTCTTCCTTACTCCAGGTGTAACAATAGAAGGAATACCCAACTCATCATCAATGCTCTGTTCTGAGCCACTGGATTCACCATCCACATAAGAGTGACCTGCATTCACATCAAACATGGGCTGATCAACCTTCTCTTTTCCTTTTCGTGATACCTGCATACCACTATCTGCATTGCTTTGAGAAGATTCTCCTGATCTCAATCTGCCTGTCCATGGCGAAGAATGTGAACCACTGCTAGAGGACGCTCCAGGTCCACTAATATTTTGTGACTGCTGCTGTGAATTCTGTGTAGCATTACCATTTTGTGCATCTTCATCATCAATCACATTTACTGGTTTATACCAGCTACTCATCTCATCAAAAACAACATCTCTGCTCACTGTAAACTTACGAGTAGAAGGGTTATAGCATCTATACCCTTTTTGCTGCAGAGAGTAACCAATAAAGATGCACTTCTCAGCTTTTGGATCCAACTTGGATCTCAGCTCATCTGGCACATGTACATAGGCAATGCAACCAAAAATTTTCAAATGAGAAATATCTGGTTTCCTACCAGTATACCTCTCCTCTGGAGTCATTCCATGTATTGCTGCAGTGGGAGTCCTGTTCATTATGTAGACTGCTGTAGCAACTGCTTCAGCCCAATAAAAATCTGGCAAGTCTTTTTCATTGAGCATGGCACGAGATACCTCTCCAATATGCCTGTTTTTCCTTTCTGCAATTCCATTTTGTTGTGGGGTATAACTGCATGAATATTGCTGCTTTATGCCATGCTCCTGCAAGAACTTTGCAAACTCATTTGAGAGGTACTCTCCCCCTCCATCTGACCTTAGGCATTTTATCTGCAAGCCTGTTTCTTTTTCAACCATAGCTTTAAGAGTTTTGAAATGCCCAAAAACTTCACTTTTCTTTTTCATAAAATACACCCAAACTTTTCTGCTATAGTCATCAATAAAACTGACAAAATAATGACAGCCTCCAAGAGATGCAGCTTTAGTTGTCCACACATCAGAGTGAATTAATTCCAATGGCTTCTCACTCTCTTGAACATGTCTAGGAAATGGTTTCCTTGCCTGTTTTCCAAACTGACAGGCTTCACATACCTTATGCATTTCTGCAACCTTGAATTTGGGCAATCCTGCAACAATATTTTGGGCCTGCATTGATTTAAGTCGCTGTACATTAACATGACCAATGCGTTTATGCCAGATATCAATATCTGCAACTACACCAGTCCCATGTGCAAACATTGCTGCACTCAATTCAGACATGTCTGCATCCAATGTAAACATTCTGCCCTTCTTCTTTCCTTTTGCTATCAAGCGACCTTTATTTTTCATATCCTCAACAAAGCATCCATGAGGATTAAATCTGACCTGCAAGCCCTGTTCAACCATTTGACCAACTGAAACCAGATTCTTGGTGATATTCAGGACATGAAATACATCGGACAGGTATTTCTTTTTCCCACCCTGCATAGACAAGGGAATTTTTCCAATCTGCACAATAGGATGTGCAGTATCATCACCAGTCTCCACAAATCCTGGTTTTTCCATTTTCCTTGCATCCTCCATCCATTCTGCATGACCTGTCATGTGGTTTGATGCACCTGAGTCAACATACCATACATCATTGCTTTCTTCTGCACTTGTCATAGAATTGTTCATGTGCTGCACCATGAACAAATGCTCATTTCTGTCATCACCCTGTCTACTAGAAGATGCATAATTCCCTTGTTGCAGTTTTCCATTCATGATGTCATTCTGCTTTTTATAGCAGTCTTTAGCCATATGACCCATTTTACCACAGTAGTAGCATTCAACATTACTGTTTGCATTTTGGCCTCTTTGCCATCCACCACGACCTCTTTGGCTCCCCCTGCCTCTAGAGTTACCACGTCCTCCTCCATAGGACTGGTTTTCTTGAGTTTGCTGCATATTCTGATTTCTGCCACGGCCTCCAAATCGGCCTCCTCTACCTCTGCCTCTACCTCTTCCAGCATTTGAGTAGAAGACAGCTTCTTTTGAAGTTCCTCCTGAAGAAGATGCACCACCATTTCTCTGTTCCTCAGAAATTAGAAGAGCAATCAACTCCTCAAAATCAGGAAATCTTTCACGAACTGAAATGGATGTCCGAAACTGTGCATAATCCTTTCCTAGACCATTCAAGGTCACGGAAACTAAATCATCATCTTCCACTGGCGACCCAATGGAAGCAAGTGCATCTGCAATCTTCTTCACCTTCATGTGGTAGTCGTTGATGCTCATACTTTCTCTTTGCACATTATGCAACTCTTGCTTGAGCTGCATTTTCCTGGCTTGCGTATTTGTGCTATACATTTTTGACAAAGTATCCCATGCCTCCTTTGGCGTACTTGCATCCTGAATATGCACAATCATAGAGTCTGAAATACTGATAGACAGCCAATACATAACTTTCCTGGCTCTCTCATGCCATGTTTTAAATGCTTGCATTTGTTGTTGATTGGGAACATCAGGAAGAACTGGTTCTTCTTCATTTCCTGCAACAAATTCCCAATATCCTTTTCCCATAAGGAAATTCGTCATTCTAAACTTCCATGCCTGGAAGTTGTTCTTGTCAAGCTTTTCAGTGACAATCTGTGAAAGAGAATCAGACGCCATTACAGAATACTGCAAGAAATTCTGTCACTGCAAAAAACACAGCTTCACCCTCACAAGGGCAAATCTGCAAAACTGGCGAAAGTGGTATTTGACCACACAGTCACTTCCTAGTGACGATTTTGCATAAACAGGAACCAAGGATGATTCTGAAACTCCCAATGTCTCTGCGCACAAGCATATGATGTAATTTCTACAGTAACTTTTCACCGACCTGTAGAACAGTGGTCGCACAGCATAAAACTGAGCCTTTTCTTGAGTGCGTGCAGAAAACTTCCGTCTGCAAAACAGGCCCCGAAATGGCCTCAAATCAAAAAAACAAGGTCGCCAAGGGCTAAAGCCCTCTCCCGCAGCATATACTGCCCTCTTGCTTCACCGCGAAGGGCGTCTCAACCTGAGACAATGCACTCCTGCAATTTCCGGCTGTGCTACCTGCAGAGATCTGCTCCCAAAACAGGAAATGAAAGCAACACTGCTCCTCTTACCAGACCACCGCGAGCTTGGCTTGCTTTCTTGAGCTCCTTACCACGAACAAGGCTCTGATACCATGTCAAGATTGTGGGAGAGAAGGAAGGAGTCTCGCTTGAAGCTTTCTTGCTTGCACAATGGGGGAAGACACACAAGGGTGGAGGCTGAAAACAGTTTTCCTCTTCTTAGTTGTGTAAGCCAAAAGAACTCAAGTACAAAGAAATAGAAGAACCCTATATATGGGTCTCAAACCAAACTCAACTAACTAAGGTGGCATACTAACTGAGCCACGAACTAGAGTAGATAAGGATAGCTATCATGTAGCTATTATTCATGGGCGGTGTACCAACCGCGTCTGCAACTGACAAGTCGGTGACATAAATATACAACGGTCACCCTAGCGTATCACGAGTGGAGCTCGATATCTCAACATGCGAGGGGAGGCTATGGATTCCACGAAAGAGGCCGATGTGACTCGAGATGGGATCTCGAGGCCCATGTACTAGTCAATGGGCGGAACTTGGAGCAGCAATCCTAAAGATTGCTAGGATAGCCTTCGGGCATGATATTGGATGTACTCTGGATTTATGATAAATAAAGAATAGATACTTGAGAAAAATAAACTTGCTTGACATTGTTTTTGTGTCAGTGCCTAAGTGAAGTGAAGGAACCCATGATTAATTTGTTTAATTAAGAAAGCTGATTTTGCATGTCAAATCATAATGTGTTAGGTAATTAGATAACTAAAGAAAATTAAGGAAAGTGCAAAGGACGTGACTTAGGTTCGTCCTACGCAAGGGTGGTCCTAGTTAGCTGGGAACTTTTCTCAAATGAGGAGATGATAAGACAATGAAGACCTAGTGTGAGAAGATGTAGAAATTCCGGTTTATTCTGTTTCAGGGGAAAAGAATGGGGCCATACCGCAGAGAGGTTGAGCTTCGCATCCCTCTTGTTTCCCATTCTCCATGAACCAAGTGCAGCATGAATCCACATCCACTCTATTGTTCCTATGCAAAGTGGTACAACTGGAGCGCGATGCTAGCTTCTTCCTAAAGACTTTGCCGGTAGGAAAGGAAACCTAACCTCAAGTCAAATCCCAAGTGGGAACTTCTGGACACTTCCGCTCAAGGCAGACTCGGGAAGACCTAGATTGCAAACCCTGTGTCATTCCCTGTGAGTGCCCAGGCGGAGCTTTCTAGACCCTCCTCTCGATGGGCTGCTAAGAGTGTCCCGCAAGTGGACAAACGGGCAGATTATAGTTTGTATCAGAGCAAACCAACCGAATCTAAGATTTACAAAGGAACTTAATGGAGGAAAGTAAAGGGATTAAGGGGACAGCCAAGGGAAGGTGAGTGGAATAGAGCAGTGTTTGTTGTTGATAATATTTACTTACTCACTTATGGATGCTGGGCTGCAGAGCCACGAAGCATGGAACAAATTCTTAATGTACCAGGTTATGTTTATGACTCCAATGCCTGCTTCGGATTATCTATGGAGACTAGGCATGATGAATGTAGTAGACCACATCTACAATCCTTCACCCCTGTATGCGAAACGGAGATGGACGGGAGAATCACGAATATACTACATAGTAGCCCAGAGACTTGCATACCTTCAGACCAACTTGAAGAGAATCAAGTGGATGGAGGATTTAAAGATCATGAAGTTGTTCATCTTTGTCGAAGCTCACGCAAATGCAACCCTACATGTTGGCGGTCGGCAAGTCAGGCAGAACAAGTATGTGTATAAAGAAGTGACTCGGGTGATCCTTGCCGACAGAATCAAAGTGCTGGGGCATTATGAGAAGAACGGGTATCAAAGGAAGGGATACCCCAAGCATCCTATGACTTATCGATTCTTGAAAATCCATGACCCCTCTCCATATTATTACTTAGTCCATGTAGCCGATTGTAACACAATCCTATTTTCCCTAAACTCATGTGCCAATCAGCTTGTTTTACTTTCCCAAATTAAATGTACTCAAAAGGGCTATGCCCTCATGAATGAATAAGATTTTTATTACTATCTATCCTGACTGTAAATGTTGGAAAACGAGTTAAGTGATTATGTCACTTGGCTAAAAGCTATGCTGCTTATATTAACGTAATGTGAGAAATGTTTGGTAAGTTTTTAATATAAAGAATCTTATTTCCCAGGCGCAACCCCAAGTGTAGGTTCCATGTCCGATCCCTGTAATAAGTACATCTGTGATTCAAGAGAAGAAGTTCCTTCTCGAACAAATCAAGCCACCTGAATTCGATGGTAAGGGAAGGACTGTTCAAATTGATGCTGAGATCTGGATCGAGTCCATGGAGGACTATTTTTAGGTAGCAGGAACTGCACCTCCTAACCAAGCTATGCTCACCAAACTTAAGCTTACAGGCGAAGCAAGACTTTGGTGGAAACAGTGGTGATGAGACCAAGGGATCTCAAAAGGGACGGTCACTTGGGAGAAGCTTAAGGAATCTGTGCGAGGAGGTACCTACCCCCTGCCTACCGCACACAAAAGATAAACGAATTCTATGAATTGAAGCCGCTTGGACTATCCCTTGATGCATATTATTAAAATTTCGTCTCTCTCTTAAAGTACGTACCACAAATGGATATGACACAACAGGTGTCAAAATTTTGTGTTGGGTTAAATCCACCCATAAACACCCGCTTGGAATCAATGCACCCAATGGACCTCCAAGACACACTCATTCAAGCCACACCAATAATACAGGAGGTGCATACCAAGCCAAGGAATAACAGGACTTGGCCTTACAGGGATCAGAACAAGGGAATGTATAGGTCTTTGGCTAAGAGAGCACAGGGTCAAAATTAGGGACAAAGCAAGAAATCTAGGACCAATGCTATCAACAACTTTGTTCCTACACAAGGTAAGGGCCACAATCACCGTTGCTTCCATTGCAATGAGCCTGGAAACTTCAAGAGGCAGTGTCCCAAGCTTAGGAGAGAACAATGCCAAGGGCCATTCCAAGGAGCCGCCCATGGCCAAGGAGCCACTGTCATGGCCAGAGGGAGAACCTCCAGTGCTGCCAATAAGGAGCTTGGTGATGAAGAAGATCCATCCATGGATGGTGACATTGAGAGGGCAATGTTTCACACCGCTCTTCACAAGAAGGGTCCAAATCACCAATTCTCGGTGATCCAAACTCAATCAGATTATGAAGGTAAAAGCTTCAAAACCCTTATCGATTGTGAGAGCACGCATTCCTTCATTTCACTGATCTTTGCAAAAAGACTAGGGATAGCCACAATAGACAGACCTACTTTACTTGTGGAATTGGCAAATGGTCGTGAGGTCTCTTGTACGAGGCAAACTACTAAGGTGAAATTCCTACTAGGTGGGAAGCCGACTTCGGTGAGATTCAAGGTAATGAACCTAGGTGTCCACGAATGTTTGATCGGAATGGATTGGCTAATACCCAATGATGCCCACATCCAGTGTGGAAAGGGCAAAGTCTCCTTTCAAAATTCTGAAGGGGAACTAGTTACAACTGAAGAAGAGGCTGGTTAGCCAAAAATTATGGCAAAAGCAACACGGATAATAAAAGGAGTTAGAAAGGGTCTACCTGTCTATCTGATCAAACTGAATAAGCTAGATTAGAAGCAAGAATCTAGGGAAGAACCCTCATGGTTAAAGGAATATGCACATGTATCTCCTAAGGAGCTGACAAAACTTCCTCCTCAAAGGGAAGTTGATCACAAAATCAAGTTGACGCCAAGAGTTGCACTAGTCGCAAAGAGACTGTATAGGATGTTCATCCCGGAAGTGATTGAACTAAAAGAGCAACTCAAGCAACTGTTAGACCAAGGCTACATCCATCCTAACAGTTTGCCATGGGGAGCTCCACTGCTATTCCAAAGTAAGAAAGATGGAACGCTTCGACTATGCATTGACTACAGAGGGTTGAATCAATCAACCATAAAAAACAAATATCCCATTCCGAGAATAGATGAACTACTTGACCGTCTTCAAGGTACAAAGATATTCTCTAAGATAGATCTCAGATCTGGATATTATCAGATAAGAATCAAGGAAGAATATATCTCGAAGATTGCATTCAGGACAAGGTATGGAAAATTTGAATTCCTAGTGATGTCATTCGGGTTGACAAATGCTCCTGCTACCTTCAATAGGTTAATGCAAGATATCTTTAGGCCCTATCTTGATGTGTCTACTCGTCTTCTTTGACGATACCCTACTCTACTCCAAACAGGAAAAAGATCAAGAACCCCAGCTTCCCATTGTTCTTGAAACAATGAGAGCACACAAGCTTTATGCCAAGAAGAAGAAGTGTGCATTTTTCAAGCGGCAGATTGAATATTTGGGATTCATTGTATCAGCGGAAGGAATTTCAGTAGATCCAGCCAAGGTTAGAGACATTCTAGAATGGCCAACACCAACCTCTATCAAAGAAATATGTAGCTTTCTTGGATTGACAGGATGGTACAAGATCTTCATCAAAGATTATGCTTTGATTGCAGCGCCTCTGACTCATCCACTAAAGAAGCAAGTAGCAATTGTATGGTCACCTTCCGAATAGACGAGCTTTGACAAGCTAAGGCAAAGCTTAGTATCACCACCCATCCAAAAACTTCCTGACCTTGGTAAGGAGTTTGAAGTGGTAACTGATGCTAGCGCACTTGTCCTAGGATGTGTGCTTATGCAAGAAGGTCATCATGTAGCATATTCTTCAAGGAAATTGAAGAGCCATGAAAGGAATTAGCTGTTGGCTATCATCCATGCTCTCAAACTTTGGAGACATTACTTGCTGGGTAACAAATTTGCCTTACTGATGGACCACAAGAGCCTTAAATGGATCTTTATCCAGAACGAGCTTAACATGAGGCAACGTCGTTGGATCGAAGTGCTGGAAGAATATGATTTTGAAATCAAATATAGGCCTGGAAAAGAGAATGTAGTTGCCAATGCACTCAGTCACAAGGCATTTCTGAATTCTCTGATTTTGCAAGATCCATCAACAACAAGATCTCTAGCCACAAAGGTATCAATGCCAAACAACCCAATTCTTGAGCTAGCTAGAGAAGAGGCATGCCATGACCCAATCTACCAAAAATTGCTAAGGGAGATCCCCTGGAGCCCCAAGAGGAACACCAAGGAAAAAAGGAATTCTCTTGCAAGAAAATCTATCTTGTAACATCAACAAGCTTGTTTATCATGTTTCATATGATCACAATGAAGAAAAGAACACCAGGCACAACAAATCTTCATGCAGCATCATGTAGACCTCCCACGAATTTGATAGAATCAACCATATTCTTCAACATCTTCACAAAATCCATCAATAGAACAAAGAAAGCAAAGGAATACACCATCTTTGAATGGAAATACATCACATAGTATTCATCTTCAATATCTTCATAGTCTTCTCTCTCAATCTCTCATATACAATCACTCTGTTTCAATAGAATTGGCTATCTCTGACTCTCTCTCTCTCATTCCATCAATAATACATCATATCCTCTCTACAATCTCTCAAAATCACTCTCAATAATCCTTCTTAGGTCGTGGATACCCCTCCCAAGAGGTATGTCTGATATGAAGAGTCACCAGAACCACTACAGTGTCCTTTCATAGCTCACTATTGTCACTTCACTCTAGTCCTCACTTGAGTCTTCAGCAGCTACTTCTTCCACTTCTTCCAGCTCTTTTTCACTTGTATTCACCTCTTTCCAAGGCTAGAAAACTTTCCCAAGCTACACTCTCATCCATCAGAACACATACAGAAGCATACAGAACAGTCACAGAACAGTACCAGAACAGTTACAGTACAGAACAGAACAGAACGGAGACAGAAGCTCTACAGAAGACCTACAGAAGGTTACAGAAGGTCATCAAAACCACATAACTTACTCTCAAACCATTCCAAACTCTCACAAACCATTCAATAAGCTTTCTCAATATCTCAATGTTCATCAATTAATACTCCATCTCTCCTTACAGAAGACAATCATAACAAAATAGACCAAAACAGAGCAAAACAGAAGGTATACAAAACCTATCAGAACATCACAGAACCACCAATAAACATCATGAACTTCCAAAACACAATCAATATCATCCAAAACACTCTCAAACCACTTCCAAACCAATCAATCATCTCATAAAATCAACTATTCAGCTCTCAAAAACAACAAAAATCAGCCAAAAAACAAGTCATTTCAACACTCAACATATCCCCACACTTAATAAGGAAGCGTCCTCGCGACCCAAGAAAAAGGGAATACAAGTGCATTTAAAATCACATTTTTAATATTCAATAATCTTCTCAAAAAAGAATCCATCCACCACGACCTCAACTTATAACATGTTTCTGATATAAAAATACAAAGAAAGGAAAACCCTGTATACATTAGCACTTCTTATCAAACTAGAAATCACAACAAATTTGTAAAGGATATAAAAGTTTTCTTCTTCTTCATCAACATCAGCTTCAACTCTCCAACCACGACCCCATCACCACAATTCTCCAAGATCTAGCTCGCACACGAAATCCAATCCAATAGGAAACGACCACGTTCGTTTTACATAAATGAACTCACAACACAAACACTAATACACAACACAACCATCTGAATGACTTCTCCAAAAAGAGAGATTTTCATTAAAAAGCATCCACCATACATTGAAAAGATATCAATGAAGATGATCCCTCTTGAAAGATTGATGTTGTCGGAAACGATCCATAGACAAGGATTCATCTACAAAGTTTTTGGGAGGATTTTGGAAAAACTGGAGACAACACATCCTTTCCAACAAGACCAAGTATCTGCTAGGCAAACAAAGGGCATGAAAATACAATATATCCAGCTGTTGGGAATCAATACTCACATTAACATTCATACACAACTTGGGAATAGGCTTGGAATCATTATGAGAGTGCCTATGCATATATGCCAAGTACCAAGCAAAGTGAGCAGTTAATCTCACTGAAGGATCTGCAGACTGTGAATACTGCTGAGCAAAATGAACATAGTTTTGATAAGCTTGACTGGAAGCTATCCATTCTCCTGGAATTACTGGCCAATTAATCTGAGGTCTTGTAAGGCAATCATCCGAACTCCATCCCCTTCTTCTGGAAATCTGATTTTCAAACCCATCACAATCACTAACCAATTGAGGTGGTTGAGATATGGAAGTGTTAGGAGAGGGTAGTGGAATAAGGAAAAGTGGATGAAGGGAGGGATAGGAAAAATCATAAAAGGAAGAAAAGGTTAAAGAAGGAGTGGCAAAAATTTGGAGGGAATCACTAAGGAAGGGTGTTAGCTGATAAATAGGAAATGTGGAGGGTACATTAATGGATGGAGAAGGATAGGGTGGAGAAGGGGAAAATACCCTATCCTCAATAAAGGAGCAGTATGTAAAAATGGGAATTTGAGGGAAAGATGAAGGTTGGAAAAGAAGGGGTAAAATAATTGTGGAATTAGATTGACAAGGGGAAAGATATATAGCATATCGGTGAGCCATTTGTTGGTAATAGAGGAGGGTAGGAACAGAAGGTCCTAAGAGAGATCGTCTATGATAGGCATCAAAGAAGGTAGAATCAAATGGATTATGTTTTGAAAGATAGGCTAAGAGATCCATCCTCAGTTGATTAGTACTCTGGGCAGAGAGAGGAGTTGTGTTTTGTCTTTGATTCAGGACCACAGAATCAATCATGGAATGCCACGAATTATCATGACAATCAGCCACTTTGGAGGAGTAACTCTGGAACATGTCAGCTATGCGCAACTCCAAATGGTTGACATACAAAACAGCTTGTAAGACCACATCCCCCACATACCATGCCATATCCACCTCATCTGGAATTAACAAGTCTCCTTGTAGATACATGTATGACATCAACATGGTATCTGGTGTGACAGAATCTTCAAACACCATTCTTACTACCTTTGTCAACAACTCAGCAGACAAAGCTCCACTCCAGCCATCCTCTGGAAGAGGTAAATCCATCGTGGAAAGCTTCATGTAGAAGACCAACTTCTATAAGTGGTAGTGGACAAAGAAAGAATGGTCTGGTGAGACATATTCCTGAAACTGTTCAAATGTAGACCATAACAAATCCATTCTGAACTGCAATCTTTCCACTTTATCATGGAATAGAGGGCACAAAGTAGCCTGTCTTTGAAGAGCACCCAAATTCTGCTGTGAAAGAGAAGGAATCAAGGAAAAATTAGGGCTTGGAGGAAAAGAGCGGGATTTGGCCAGTTGATCTTGCAACTGCTTGATTTGGGAGGCTTGGGATGCCACTGTGTCATTAGCAGTCTGTAAAGCTGAAAGTTTATCATCTAAGATAGCTTGGAACGCCTGTGCTTCTCTGGACATCCTCTCCTCCTCTGAAAGGCTAGTAACCTGGGATTGAGCCTCTAGTAACTGGATCTTCAAAGAAGAGATCTCATCGCTTTGGGTGGCAACCAGTTGAGTTTGTTGTTCCATTTGCTTAAACAAATCTGCTAAGGTATCCTTAGCAGAAGCTAACTCGGATGTTGCTTTATGCAACTGGTCCTTAGACTGCATGAGTTCTTCATAAAAAGACGCGTACAGCTGTTGAACACAGGCTGTCACTGACAACTCAATGGAGCTCTGAATATCTTTACAGAGGAAAGGAATTGCATCTCCTGAGATGAGACTGTTCAGGGAGGGAACTGATATCTCTAATGATCCTTCTCGATGTGCTCTGAACAGGTTATTACAAGTGAGATACCCAGGGAGATCACTGCCAGAGGTAGCAGGGATGGGCACTGAAGGAAGTACGGAAGGAGCTTTATCCGCTACCCGCTTCAAGCGTTTGCGCTGGATGACCAGGGGAGGCGGAGAATCATCATCCTCTATGTCAATGGGTTCTGACTCATCTGAAGGTGGAGGAGGAGGTACTCAATCTGATGGAGGAGGTGGAGGCACAGTCTTCTGTAAACCTGAATAGGTTAAGAAGGCAGACAAATATGATCCATATGTGACATTGGTAATATTACCCCTGGTGACTTTAACGAAATGTTGATCCATTTTAGTGAGGAGGTAAGTGCTCCAATCAATAGCAACTCCTTTCAACACCATCCTGGAAGCTGTGAAAAGCTCTTTGGACAAGTATTGGGATGGCGTTTTGGCAGGCATAAACCTGTCCTGGAGAAACTGACAGATCGTCTTCCATACAGGATCAGTGATCATAGAAAAGGAAACTCCTGAAGAGTTGATCACCTTCTTAACATCCAACATTTCCCTTGTTTGCTTTTGCAATAGCTTTAGAATCTCTTCATTAGAGAAAAGTTGACGAGTGGTAACAAAAGGTTCACCTTTGAAGGGAAGAGATAGAGCCTTCCCTAAACCTCGAGGTGTCAAAGTCATAGAAATTCCCTGGACTAGTCCTGTCTTCTTGCTCTAAGAGGCCAGAAACTCATCACATAACGACGGATCCTCTGGAAGCAATGGAAAAGAAGTAGCCACAAAAGCAGCGAGTCTCGCCTTCGTGAGAGGCTCAAAAGTAAGTAGGGAAGAGTAATCCCTACTAACTAATGGGACGTACTGGATAGGGGGAGGAGCATGAGAAGGCGCCATTTAGATGGTTACACACACACCACAAACACAGACAATCAAGGAGAATGCCTGCAAAGCAACAGACAAAAAAAACCAAGGATAAGAGAACAACCAAAACAATAAAACGTGATTTGACCAACTAACCCCAAGCAATCCACAGCCTAGAAAAAAAAATTCGACATGACCTCGAGACAAATGCGACCGAAAGCTTCATGCGATGCATCAGACAAACACCCAGAACCCCGTATCAGGCAATAAAAGAAAAAACTGCATACCGTACCCGTAACCGTAACAAAGACAGTAAACCAAAACAATACCACATCCGACACATATCAAGACTACATCGTTGATAGACCAGTAAGGGACCATGGAAATAACTTGAATGACTGCGTATACCCATCCCACGAAACGGTTCGTTAAAAAAAGGGAATTAAGTGCAGTGAGGGGGGATTAATTTGATGAAGGGTTGATTGTAATAAATTATTAAGAATGGGTGAATTTTCATTAGGTGATAAACCTTAGCAAGAAAATGGCGGTTCCTTCTTATAAATTTAAGTACCAATTATTAGGTTAAAACGGTGCTTTAATTTGAATCCCGGACTGCGACACCCAGATTGGGTCTCTAAATGCAAGTTCATTGATTACAAATTAAGGTGATGTGGAGCGCTTTTTTGCCAGCGCGTGCTCATGTGACGGCTGGTTCATTGTAATTGAAAAAATTTAAAGTGCCTCTGTAGCGCACGTAGCGCGTGCTAAGTGAACGGCGGGTTTATTTTAATTAAAAAGTATGTGTGTGTTTTTAGCGCGAATGCGCGTGGAAACTGTGGGTGAATCAATAGTTCATTTTAACAATTAAGTTGTGATTAAGGAGGAAATGAAAATAAATAAAGCACATAAAATAAATACCTGGAAGGGGTGTGTATGTAATGCAGGAATGCGCACGGAAGAGTCCCCCAAAAGAAGTGAATCCAGTAAAAGAAAAGTAAAGACCACTGACGAAACAACAAAGACAACACCTTAGTGGGATTGTTGATTGTTTTTTTTTTTAAAATAATTTGTGATTAGTTATGGTTGGTGTGTGTTTGTGAGGTTATTATGTTTTGTGAATGTGTTTTGTTGGTTTTTGATTTTGTTTGTTTGGTGTGTTGGTTGTTTGTTTGTTTTTTTTTTGGTTAAATAATAATAATAATAATAATAATGAAATCAAGATATATAGCACATGAAGATGGGATGAAGGGAAAAAATGAAAATGCAGCCATGGAGAAAATATCCACAATTTAGGGTGTGAAAATAAAATAGAGAGTGGTATGGTTAATTTCCATTGGTTGGTTTGTTGTTTTGTTTTTTTTTTCAATAATAAAAACAAGAAGGGTACCAGGTATGATAATATTTTAAAGTGAAAAATAAATGAAAAATGGTCAAGGGAGGTGAGGGGAATTTTGGAGAATTTTTTAAGAAGTTTTTAGAAATTTTCTACTATTTTTAAATGAATTTTTGACATTTGTTGGTAATTTGGGGGATAAATTGGAAAATATTTATTTTTCTGAAATTTTTGGGGGTGGTAATTTCCAGCGGACAAATTTCCAAAAATTGGCAAAAAGCGAAGGGAATTTTTAGAAAATTTTCTAAATTTTTATGAGGTGGAAATTAATTTATAAATTAATTAAATCAGGTAAATCATGTTAATCTGATAAGTAAGTTGAAAGTAAGTCAGTTAAGTCATGTTAGTCTGTGTAAGTCATGTTAGTGTGACTAAGTCAAGTCAGGTTAGTCAGATGGAATTAGGTAAGTCTAGGTGAAGTTAGATAAGTCAGTTAGGGGGACTAAGTCAATGGAGACTAACCTAAAGGGGGTTAGTTAACCTAAGGTGGGTTAGGGTTAGGGTTAGGGTAGGGTTAGGGTTAGGGTTAGGGTTAGGGTAGGGTTAGGGTGAGGGTTAGGGTTAGGGTTAGGGGGAACCTAACTAGGGGTAGTTAGAACTAACCTAACTATGGTTAATGGAACTAACCTAACTAAGGTTAATTAGGGGGTTAGGTTAAGTTAGTTAACCTAACTAATGTGAATTAGTGTGAACTAATGTTAATTAAGATAACTAATGTTAGGTTAGTCAGACAATGGTGAGGTTAGTTAGGGAGGAGGAAGAGGAGGAAGAGGAGGAGGGGGAAGAGGATGGCGGCGTGTTCAGCGGCGGGCGGCGGGCGGTGGTGACGCTGCAGCGGCGGCGACGACGTCGGGCGACGGCGGCTTCCGGCGAATGCGGCGGCCTCGGCTGGCGTCCTGGGCGGCGATCGACGTCGGCTAGGGCAGGAGGCTGCGACGGGCGAGCGAGGTGCTGACGGGCAAGGCAGGAGGCTGCGCGGGCTCACAGGGAAGCAGGCGGGCACCCACGGCTTGACGAGGGGCGGCGACTAACGTCCCCTGGCGACGGCAATAGGGGGCGGGTGAACGCCCTGGCAGATGCAGTGGATGACGGGCGGCGCGTGACGAAGGCGACACGCAGGCGGGAGGCAGGAGAGAAGGGAGGAGCAAGGAGGGGAGGTGGGGGAAGGGAGAGAAGGCGGGGGAGGAGGAGGGAGGGGAGGAAACGGGGCAGGAGATGGAGGAAGGAGGGGAAGAGGCAGGAGGTGGAGGAAGGAGGGGAAGAAGAAGGAAGGTGGGAGGGAGGAGCAGGAAGGAGGGAAGAGAGAGAGAGAGAGAGAGAAGAGCAGTTGAGGGGGGGAGGTCCGGTGGGGGAAGGGAAGGGGGAGGGGGTAATGGGCAGAGTATAGGGAGGGGTACCCAAGGGGAAGGGTAGGGGGATGGGTTAATGGGCAGGGGCCCATGCAAGGGGCGTACCCCTCGTCCTGCGCGCGTGCGTGCGGCGAGGGTAAAAAAATTTGCCGTGACGGGATGGAAAAGACACCGGAACGTCGCGACGGGGCACGTGGAGGCGACAAAGGCGCGTTAAGACGCGTAAAATCAAAAACGGGCGCATTCACGTGCGGGACGAGTCGCACGAAAACACGTAAAATTAAAGAAAAATTAATATCTCCCAATCCGGACGTCAAACTGAAATATCGTAAAAATAAAAAGTGGGCAAAACGATAGGGGGAAGACAGGAAAAATGTGCAACGGAGGTTCCGAGAGGGGTAAAGGGCGGTCACGTGCAAAAAACACAAAAAATGAACCAAAAAACGCAATGAAAAATTAATAGCGGGAGATCCGTGCATCGGAATGAGGTGCGAGAAAAAGGAAAACTGTGTAAAAAGACGTGCTCGACAATCCTATCACATCAAGATAGAGTTCTGACTGAGATAAGACGTGTTCACATGGAAAAAACCCAAAAAACAGACCTGAAAAGGGGATCGGAAATTAATATCGGACGAACCGTTCGCCAGAATAACAGGCAGTAAGAAGGAAAAATGTCCGCAGGAAGGGGTGGCACAGGGTTACCACGTGAAACCGCAGTTCCGGTGGAAATAAGTGGGATGCACATGTGAAAAACTCCAAAAATACTCCCGAAAACTCACTAAAAATTTAATAAGTAAAAATCCGGAAGTCGAAAGAGGATGGAGAAAAAAGGAAAAAGGTGGGGGAAGGCACAGGGGACACAGCTATCAAATCAAATGGGAATTCGGATGCAAACAGGGCAGGTTCACATGGAAAAATGTCAAAATAACACACGAAAAAGTCGTAAAAACCGGAAAATTAATATTGGACAAACTGTGGAGTAGAATGACGCGGAATAAAAAGGAAAAATGTCAAGGAAAAGTGGTTGTTAGGGGTATGATGTCAGAGCATGGTTCCGAAGCAAGAAAAGCGCGTTCACATGGAAAACCGGCTAAGGTGCGCAAAATGCTTCAAAAATTAATAACTCAAAAACCATGCACCCGAACAAGGGTAGGTAAAAAGGAAAAATGGTCAGTTCAAGGGGAGGAACAGGGCTATAAGGTTGGAATTGGACTTTGGTGAACGTAGAGTACATTCACATGGTAGGACCTCAAAATCAAGGAATGAAGGAAAACTGCAAGGGAACAGCCCCAAGGGTGGGTGGGAAGAGATCCCATTAGGGTAAAAGCAAGTCATGGCATACATGCATGAACAGGTTAAGGCATAGGCAGAGGGGTATACAATGTAGACGCGCAGGGACGCGTCCCCACACTTAAGACCTTAACGGATAGGGTTAACCGAGCACCAGGGACCTAGGACCACGCCACAAACCATCCACTAACGTCCCCACACTTAAAACATGACCGTCACGAAGAAACCAAAGTGGGAGGGTTAGAAAAACTTGGCCCATTTTGTCAAGAAGCAAGGGTGAGTGTCGATGGCACGTCCAGGGTTGTTGTCGACTGCAGGAGGTACCAAGGCATCTTTATAGCGCACGTCCTTCATGGCAGGGACCACGCAACAGTACCCAGGGAGGTAGTTGGTTGAAGGAATCACAGGAAATCCGTCGATGATGAGGGATACTACACTCAACTTGCAGTCACTCAAATGGAATGAAAGAACAGTCACTCGCCCCATGACTAATATCACTCGAGGAAGAATGATTGAAACCCATATCGCATACCCAGTTTAGAAATCAACAGGGGAATGGTGCAGAGGGGGTATGCCAGGGTGCACAATTGATGGTGCATTAGTGCGTCCAACCCGTCTGGCATAAGTGTAAGAAGGAAGGCAAGGGAGCCTTACAGTGCAATGTACAGAACAGGGTAATGTGTCTTGTGTTGACGGTAGAGACCCATCCCGTGGGTGCACAGGGAAACGGGAACATACCTGACTCCAAGTGTCATAACGTCCCTCAATCTCACCTCTCGGTAATTGATTGAAGAAACTCCAGTCACACTCAATCCACCCTCTGTCTCACTCTCTGTTGATAGATACAGGAGGGCAGCCTTTTCCTAAAACCCGTTGATGTAATCCTCACGGTCACTTGTGCAAAGGTTGTATGCCTTGTGCACATTTGATGGTGCAACTGTGCGTCCCGCCCTGTGCCGGCGTACGTTGTGAGAAGGAAGCCATGGAGCCTTATGGTGCAGTGCACAGAAACAAATCGTGCTTTGTGCATTGAGAGGCCCATCCCGTCGGTGCGACACTTCATTCACACTACTCACCTCTCATTTAATTTGAAGGGAAAGGACTGGTCTCTCGGCCCACCCTCTGTCTCACTCTCTATTGATAGATACAGAGGGCAACCCATACTCACTTCCCCATCCGGTTAGGATGAAAGCTCACATCACTTGATTGTTTGTCGATGAAGATCCCGTCGTCAGTTGTTGAAGAGGCATACCCAAGGATGTAGCCATCAAATCGAACGTTGTGTTGAATAGGACATGTCATCTACTAGAGGACAATTAGACACCCTGCAGAGAGACCCAGGACATAGTGTACCAAGGGAGGCAGCTTCAGAATTGGATCCGAGGGATATCAATCAATGAATCCACTTTCTGGATTGCTGGATGTTGCCACCTTTTCCACAGCCAGCGTCTCGCCCAAGGGTGTGTACCACATTTTCTCGGAACGAGGCCTGCTATGATAGGGAAGTTCTTCCTTTTTTCTCATAACAAATTTTGTGTTTTTTTATTTTTATTTTTTGTCTTATTTTTTTTCTTTAAAATATATATACATTTTTTTTGTTTTCCCCTATTCCCGAGGGTGTTTCCACCTTTTCTCGAAGAATAGGTCGGCATGACAGGGACCTAAGTCCTTTTCTCCCATGACCGATATGTATATATATTTTTTTCTTTTTTCGAATTGAGCAAGGGAATGGTAGAACTACCATTTGTCAGAACCAACCTCACCACTGATGCTGGTGGAAAATAGAGGATAAGAGATCAAGGCTGGAAGGTGGTGTTGAGATATCGAGCTCCACTCGTGATACGCCAGGGTGACCGTTGTGTATTTATGTCACCGACGTGTCAGTTGCAGACGCGGTTGGTACACTGCCCATGAATAATAGCTACATGATAGCTGTCCTTATCTACTCTAGTTTGTGGCTCAGTTAGTATGCCACCTTAGTTAGTTGAGTTTGGTTTGAGACCCATATATAGGGTTCTTCTATTTCTTTGTATTTGAGTTCTTTTGGCTTACACAACTAAGAAGAGGAAAACTGTTTTCAGCCTCCACCCTTGTGTGTATTCCCCCATTGTGCAAGCAAGAAAGCTTCAAGTGAGACTCCTTCCTTCTCTCCCACAATCTCGACATGGTATCAGAGCCTTGTTTGCGGTAAGGAGCTCAAGAAAGCAAGCCAAGCTCGCGGTGATTTGGTAAGAGGAGCAGTGTTGCTTTCATTCTCTGTTTTGGGAGCAGATCTCTGCAGGTAGCACAACCGGAAATTGCAAGAGTGAATTGTCTCAGGTTGAGACGCCCTTCGCGGTGAAGCAAGAGGGCAGTATATGCTGCGCGAAAGGCCTTTAGCCCTTGGCGACCTTGTTTTTTTGATTTGAGGCCATTTCGGGGCCTGTTTTGGAGGCGGAAGTTTTCTGCACGCACTCAAGAAAAGGCCCAGTTTTATGCTGTGCAGTCACTGTTCTACAGGTCGGTGAAAAGTTACTGTAGAAATTGCACCGTATGCTTGTGCGCAGAGATATTGGGAGTTACAGAATCATCCCTGTTGCCTGTTGATGCAAAATCGTCACTAGGAAGTGACTGTGTGGTCAAATACCACTTTCGCCAGTTTTGCAGATTTTCCCTTGTGAGGGTGAAGCTGTGTTTTTTGCAGTGACATAATTTTTTGCAGTGTTCTGTAATGGTATCTGATTCTCTTTCACAGATTGTCACTGAAAAGCTTGACAAGAACAACTTCCAAGCATGGAAGTTTAGAATGACGAATTTCCTTATGGGAAAAGGATATTGGGAATTTGTTGCAGGAAATGAAGAAGAACCAGTTCTTCCTGATGTTCCCAATCAATAGCAAATGCAGGCATTTTAAAGCATGGCATGAGAGAGCCAGGAAAGTTATGTACTGGCTGTCTATCAACATTTCAGACTCTATGATTGTGCATATTCAGGATGCAAGTACGCCAAAGGAGGCATGGGATACTTTGTCAAAAATGTATAGCACAAATACGCAAGTCAGGAAAATGCAGCTCAAGCAAGAGTTTGCATAATGTGCAAAGAGAAAATATGAGCATCAATGACTACCACATGAAGGTGAAGAAGATTGCAGACGCACTTGCTTCCATTGGGTCGCCAGTGGAAGATGATGATTTAGTTTCTGTGGCCTTGAATGGTCTAGGAAAGGATTATGCACAGTTTGAGACATCCATTTCAGTTCGTGAAAGATTTCCTGATTTTGAGGAGCTGATTGCTCTTCTAATTTCTTAGGAGCAAAGAAATGGTGGTGCATCTTCTTCAGGAGGAACTCAAAAGAAGCTGTCTTCTACTCAAATGCTGGAAGAGGTAGAGGCAGAGGTAGAGGAGGCCGATTTGGAGGCCGTGGCAGAAATCAGAATATGCAGCAAACTCAAGAAAACCAGTCCTATGGAGGAGGACGTGGTAACTCTAGAGGCAGGGGGAGCCAAAGAGGTCGTGGTGGATGGCAAAGAGGCCAAAATGCAAACAGTAATGTTGAATGCTACTACTGTGGTAAAATGGGTCATATGGCTAAAGACTGCTATAAAAAGCAAAATGACATCATGAATTGAAAACTGCAACAAGGGAATTATGCATCTTCTAGTAGACAGGGTGATGACAGAAATGAGCACTTGTTTATGGTGTAGCACATGAACAATTCTGTGACAAGTGCATAAGAAAGCAATGATGTATGGTATGTTGACTCAGGTGCATCAAACCACATGACAGGTCATGCAGAATGGATGGAGGATGCAAGAAAAATGGAAAAACTAGGATTTGTGGAGACTGGTGATGATACTATACATCCTATTGTGCAGATTGGAAAAATTCCCTTGTCAATGCAGGATGGGAAAAAGAAATACCTGTCCGATGTATTTCATGTCCCGAATATCACCAAGAATCTGGTTTCTGTTGGTCAAATGGTTTAGCAGGGCTTGCAGGTCAGATTTAATCCTCTTGGATGCTTTGTTGAGGATATGAAAAATAAAGGTCACTTGATAGCAAAAGGAAAGAAGAAGGGAAGAATGTTTACATTGGATGCAGACATGTCTGAATTGAGTGCAGCAATGTTTGCACATGGGACCGGTGTAGTTGCAGATATTGATATCTGGCATAAACGCATTGGTCATGTTAATGTACAGCGACTTAAATCATTGCAGGCCCAAAATATTGTTGCAGGTTTGCCAAAATTCAAGGTTGCAGAAATGCATAAGGTATGTGAAGCCTGTCAGTTTGGAAAACAGGCAAGGAAACCATTTCCTAGACATGTTCAAGAGAGTAAGAAGCCATTGGAATTAATCCACTCTGATGTGTGGACTACTAAAGCTGCATCTCTTGGAGGTTGTCATTATTTTGTCACTTTTATTGATGACTATAGCAGAAAAGTTTGGGTGTATTTTATGAAAAAGAAAAGTGAAGTTTTTGGGCATTTCAAAACTCTTAAAGCTATGGTTGAAAAAGAAACAGGCCTGCAGATAAAATGGCTAAGGTCAGACGGAGGGGGAGAGTACCTCTCAAATGAGTTTGCAAGGTTCCTACAGGAGCATGGCATAAAGCAGCAATATTCATGCAGTCATACCCCACAACAAAATAGAATTGCAGAAAGGAAAAACAAGCATATTGGAGAGGTATCTCGTGCCATGCTCAATGAAAAAGACTTGCTAGATTTTTATTGGGCTGAAGCAATTGCTACAGTAGTCTACATAATGAACAGGACTCCCACTGCAGCAATACATGGAATGACTCCAGAGGAGAGGTATACTGGTAGGAAACCAGATATTTCTCATTTGAAAATTTTTGGTTGCATTGCCTATGTACATGTGCCAGATGAGTTGAGATCCAAGTTGGATCCAAAAGCTGAGAAGTGCATCTTTATTGGTTACTCTCTGCAGCAAAAAGGGTATAGATGCTATAACCCTTCTACTCGTAAGTTTGCAGTGAGCAGAGATGTTGTTTTTGATGAGATGAGTAGCTGGTATAAACCTGTAAATGTGATTGATGATATAGATGCACAAAATGGTAATGCTGCACAGAATTCACAGCAGCAGTCACAAAATATTAGTGGACCTGGAGCGTCCTCTAGCAGTGGTTCACATTCTTTGCCATGGACAGGCAGATTGAGATCAGGAGAATGTTCTCAAAGTAATGCAGATAGTGGTATGCAGGTATCACGAAAAGGAAAAGAGAAGGTTGATCAGCCCATGTTTGATGTGAATGCAGGTCACTCTTATGTGGATGGTGAATCCAGTGGCTCAGAACAGAGCATTGATGATGAGTTGGGTATTCCTTCTATTGTTACACCTGGAGTAAGGAAGACCAGGGATGTTTTGAGAGCACCTGGGAGTGAACCTACTTTGCGCAGGTCTACGAGAGCTAGGTATCCTGTGGATAGGCTGAAATATGATGGATTTACAGCCATTCACTATGCATATATGTTTAAAGTGATACAAGAACCAAAACCCACTTCTTTTGAGCAAGCCACGGGAAAAGAAAAATGGGAGAAAGCCATGGATGAAGAAATGGATGCCTTAGAAGCAAATGCTACATGGGAGTTGGTACCTTTGCCTAAAGGGAAAAATGCAATTGGCTGTAAGTGGGTTTATAAGGTGAAGCACAATGCAGATGGTTCTGTGAACAGATACAAGGCAAGATTAGTAGTCAAGGGGTATGCACAAACATATGGCATTGACTATGAAGAAACATTCAGTCCGGTTGCAAGGATGGCAAACGTAAGAGCAGTCATTGCTATGGCTGCATCAAAGGGATGGTCTTTACATCAGATGGATGTAAATAATGCCTTCTTGCATGGTGATTTGCAAGAAGAGGTCTATATGGAGCAGCCAGCAGGTTATGTGCATGCTGTTCATCATGAGTTTGTTTGCAGGTTGAAGAAAGCCTTGTATGGCTTGAAGCAAGCACCTAGAGCATGGTCTGACAAGATAGGACAGTATCTTGTCACTATTGGCTTTCAGATTTCCAAGGCAGATTTCTCACTTTATGTGAGAAAAACAGAGAAAGGTATTATGCTACTTGTCATTTATGTTGATGATTTGATTATGACAGGTGACAGTGATGAAGATATCCTTCATGTGAAAGTGCTATTGAAGCTGAAGTTTGAGATGAAGGATTTGGGAGAGCTGTGTTATTTCTTGGGCATTGAGGTGATTAGATCACCAAGTGGGATACAGCTCTTGCAGAGGCAGTATGGATTGGACATGCTGTCCAAATATGGGATGACAGGCTGTAAGCCTATTTCAGTTCCTTTGGAGCAGAATGTGAAGCTGAGCACAGATGCAGGTGAGCTTCTAGAAGACCCTACTATGTACAGACGCATAGTAGGAAGTTTGATTTATATGACTATTACCAGGCCAAATTTGAGCTATGCTATTGGATTGGTAAGTCAGTTTATGCAGGCTCCAAGGAAACCACATTTGGATGCGGCTAGACGCATACTCAGGTATGTGAAGTCCACATTGCACTATGGACTATTTTATGAGACTGGGGTTCAGATACAATTGCATGGATACACTGATGTTGATTGGGCTGGTAGTATTTCTGATAGACGATCTACCAGTGGATATGTGTTCTCTTTTGGGAGTGCTGCAGTCACTTGGAGCAGCAAGAAACAGCCTACAGTTGCCTTGTCGAGCACAGAGGCTGAGTACAGGGGTGCAGCAATGGCTACATGTGAGGTAGCTTGGTTGCATAAGCTACTTTATGATATGCATTAGTCTACAGATGGGCCAGTTGTCATTTATTGTGACAACATGAGTAGTATACACTTGGCAAATAACCCAGTCTATCATGCTAGAACAAAGCACATTGAGATGCATTATCACTATGTGCGAGAGAGGGTTTTACTAGGTCTTATTGATCTAGTTTATGTCAGCACAGAGGATCAGGTAGCTGACATATTCACGAAGGCATTGGGCGCAGAGAAGCTGCGCAAGTTCAGAGACCTGCTTGGTGTGCAGGAATTGGGATTGAGCTCGAGGGGGAGTATTGAGATATCGAGCTCCACTCGTGATACACCAGGGTGACCGTTGTGTATTTATGTCACCGACGTGTCAGTTGCAGACGCGGTTGGTACACCGCCCATGAATAATAGCTACATGATAGCTATCCTTATCTACTCTAGTTTGTGGCTCAGTTAGTATGCCACCTTAGTTAGTTGAGTTTGGTTTGAGACCCATATATATGGTTCTTCTATTTCTTTGTATTTGAGTTCTTTTGGCTTACACAACTAAGAAGAGGAAAACTGTTTTCAGCCTCCACCCTTGTGTGTATTCCCCCATTGTGCAAGCAAGAAAGCTTCAAGTGAGACTCCTTCCTTCTCTCCCACAATCTTGACAGGTGGAGTTGAGGGGACAGAGGGTTGTGTCCATTTCATTAGGAATGACTGAAGAACGGCTATCAAAAGTAGCATCATAAGAAGTACAGTGCCGTGTCAATGAGGGAAAAGATCAAGTGACCGTAATTGTCAAGATCCCCAAGGAGGGAAGTACTTCTTCAGGCAATATCCATTGATCAGAAAGGGATCATCAGAGGCATCAACGGTCTGCACTTGGACAGAGCCATTAGGGTTGACGGCAAGTACCTTATAGGGGCCCATCCACCGCTGTTGGAGCTTGCCAGGAATCTTGCCAAATCATGAATCATAGGCTAGGACCAAATCACCTTCTTTGAACTCCTTGTGCTTGATGAAGCTATCATGGTAAGCCTTACGTCGAGCTTGCGTGGCTTCCATGCATTGTAGAGCCATCCTACAAATTTCGTCCAAACATTCCAGGTGCAGGAGATGGCGTTGCAGTGAATCATCGTCCCCCAAACGCTCTTTGATAGCCACTCTCAAAGAGGGTAATTCCAATTCAACAGGGAAAACAGCTTCTGTACCATACACCAGCTGAAAGGGTGTCTGTCCTGTTGCTGCTTTATGGGAGGTTCTGTACGCCCAGAGGACCTTTGTAAGTCGATCGTCCCAATCACGACGATGTGCGGCAATTGCTCTTGTCAGAATTGAGCAAAGGATGCGATTGATGACTTCGACTTGGCCGTTGGCTCTAGGGTAATAAGGATTGGACTTGCGATGGCGGATCTTATACAACTCTGTCAATTCTTCCATGACTTTATTAAGGAAATGAGTGCCTCTGTCACTTACCAGCTCTAAGGGACTGTCAAAACGGGTGATGATATTCTCATACATGAACAGGGCCACACTATTACCATCGTCTCGCTTTAGGGCTTTAGCTTCACACCACTTTGTGACATAATCCGTACATACGAGGATGTATCTGTTCTGTTTCCTTCTGGTAGGAGGATCGATCGGACCTACGAAGTCGATGCCCCACTTCTCAAACGACTTCAATGGAAGGATAGGTTGCAGTGGCATGGCACTTGTCTTCGTGGGTTTCCCCATTCTTTGACAAGCATCACATCTTTTACAGTAATCATAGGCATCCTTGTGAATGGTAGGCCACCAATATCCTGCTAGCAGAGCCTTCCTGGCTGTAGCTTATCCCGCAAAGTGACCTCCACATGGCTCGTCATGGCAAGCCTTCAAAACAATCCCAATCTCATTTCCTGCAACACATCTTCTGAGCACTTCATCTTTGCCTTTCTTGTACAGTGCGCCACCTAGCAGGGTGTAGGGGGCTGATTCTAGCATAAGCTTCTTACTCTCCCGACTAGAAATGCCAGGAGGATATTGTTGGGTTGCCAGCAGATTGACAATGTCTGCATACCAGGGAGTTACAGTTTCTACCAAGAATAGGGAAGCATCAGGGAGGTCTGGATCATCCTGCTCCTCGTCTGCAGTTTGTGAGATACGCAACAGATGATCAGCCAGAACATGGGAACGACCAGGCTTAGTAATCACCTCAAATTCGAACTCCTGAAATAGAAGGAGCCATCTCATCATTCGTCCTTTCACATCTGCTTTGTTCATCAGGAAGGACAGGGCCTCATGATACACATAAAATTTAAAGTGGGTAGATAGGAGGTAGTGGCAAAACTTCTCTAGGGCAAACACCATTGCCAAGCACTCCAGCTCGGTCACTGTGTAGTTCCGTTCCCTATCAGTGACTTTTCGGCTTGCATAATAGATCGGTTGATTCAGCTTTGAGGAACCCTTCTGGCAAAGGACAGCACCTAAGCCTTCAATAGATGCATCCGTGTGTACATGGAACTCTTTCGTCCAATCAGGAGGTTGCAGAATGGGTGCCTCAACCAGACACTGCTTCAGAGTGTGGAAGGCTTTGTCACATTCTTTCGTCCAAGTAAATTCTGCATCTTTCCTCAAAAGCTTATGCAAGGAGGTTGCCTTTGTTGCGAAATGAGCTATGAACCTTCTGTAGTAACCCACATGGCCTAAGAATCCCCTCAACTGTTTGAGGTTGGTGGGTGCTGTCAGAGCTGCGATCTTTTCGATCTTTGCAGGGTCTGTTGATATCCCTTGTGCAGAGACAATGTGGCCCATCAGGACTCCAGAAGAGACCCCAAAGATGCATTTGTCAGGGTTGAGGGAAATCCCATACTCCCGGCATCGGTCAAAGCATTGTTCCAAGTGTCCCCAGTGTTCACGGATCAAACTATAGACACAGAAGTCATCCAAATATACCTCAATAAAATCATGCAAATGATTTTGAAATGCAACCATAATGACTCGCTGGAAAGTAGTAGGGGCATTGCAGAGCCCAAATGGCATCACCCGGTAAGCATAGGTCCCCCATTCTGTGGTGAAGGTTGTTTTGGATTGGTCTTCCTCTGCAATTTGGACTTGGTTGTATCCACTAAATCCATCTAGAAGGGAATAAAGCTTATGTCCTGCCACTGTGTCCAATAGTTGGTCTGTGAAAGGGATATGAAAGTGATCCTTCTTTGTCTTGGAATTAAGCTTTTGGAAATCCGCACATATTCGCAATTTGCCATTCTTCTTGGGTACAACCACGATGGGTGAAACCCATTCACTATTTGCCACTGGATAGATGAACTCGGCTTCCAGAAGCTTCAGCAGCTCCGCTTTCACCAATGTGGAATAATTCGGGTTCATTCGCCTCTGTCGTTGCCGTACGGGCTTGGCATCAGGCTCCAAGTCAATATGATGTTGACAGATTGTGGGATCAATCCCCTTTAAGTCTTTATAGGACCATGCAAACACATCCAAATTTTCTTTCAACAAGTTGTACAAGGTTGACAACTCCTCTTTTGGGAGGCTGCTACCCACCTTCAAGTGGCGTTCACTGCCTTCTGCATCCACAAAGATTAACTGCCTTTCACCTTCTACTTCACGGATGAAGGTTCCACGGACTGCTTCTGGATACAGATCCGACTCCTTCAAGGGAGTGGTGTCCTCTTCTGATGTCCCACTAGAACCAATTTCTTCTTTTGGTGGAGACTTAATTTGCTCCTTGAGATGCTGGAATGGGATTAGAGCCGTTTTGGGTTTGGTCTCAAAATTAATTACCTCTTGACTTGAAGACTCCTCTTCTAAAGATGACACATCCAGGAACGTCACATAACAGGGACCCTCTGATGCCTGTTGGGTTGGTGGGACTGGGGCTTGTTGGCACGGTGCATCATCATCATCTTTTCTTGGCAAAGATGGGTTAGGACGGCATGAGCCACTGCTGAAAAATGGATTGTTCTTCTTAATCCATTTCTTATAAAGATTTTGCATATGAGAAGATCCATCTACCAAACCAAATGGTACCATTGCCATTCTGTCCCATAGCATGAGCTCGTCTGCTTCTGAAGCTTTTGGAACTTCTTCTTCATATATATCCTCTTCAGGTGGGATAGATTCTTCTGGCTCACTTTCATAACCTTCTTTGTCCATATCATATTCATTCTCTTCTGTCTCTGCTTCTTCTTCTGCTTCTGCCTCTGTCTCTGCTTCTGCTTTTGTCTCTGTTTCTACTTCTTGTAAAATATTACACGGCGCAGCGAACAGAATCTGAGAAAGAGATAGAGAGTACACAACAGATAAGAGGAGAATCAGTAAAATTCTTTAACTCCAAACAACTGATACAAAGATGGCTCTGTCCACCCGTGCGCTTCCACTGTGTGAAGCTTAGATGGCGATCTAGACAGAAGATAGGTGAAGAGCTTAAGGCTAGCTGGAACAACAACTCTGACTGGGTGAAAGATGAGTGTAAGATGGCTGCGAAGGGGTTTAGCTTTTATAGCCCGCGAAGGTCGTTAGGTCGGCCTGCTGACCGACCTACCATATGAGCCTCCACTAGTCGGCCAGGGAATATTCCAGGGAATATTCCCTTTACCATCGGGCCGGGGGCGCTGCCCCCGGACCCCCGCCAGGGGGGCCGCTGGCCCCCCTGGGACCCCCCAGCCAGGGGCCGCTTCCGCGGCCCCCGGACCCCACAATAGGGGCCCCTTTTAACTCCCTTACCACGCAACTCAATGCAATGTGCCTCGAGTTGCTACCAGCTTAACCACTCCGTCTAACCCAAAGATTAGACCCACAACAGTCACCTTTTTGCCATCCGGTCACATAGACCTCATCTGATATACAAGTCAGGACTCAACCAATGTCCGGGCTCACATTTGGCTTCTCCTCATAATGGGGGCCTTACAACTTTGAGCACCATGGATCATTGGTAGCACCTAATGAGGGTGGGGCATTGATCATATCTAACACCCCCCCTCAATGTCCACCCATAGGTGAACTATCTCCTCGGCCCAATGCCGAGTCTCTGAAGATGAACTTGAAGCAGATCCTTCGTAAGTGCTTTGGTGAAGATATCTGCTCCATTCTCCTCTGTTGGACAGTAGACCAATTCCACTATCCCATCCTCCATCAAATCACGCACATAGTGATACTGGATCTCTATATGTTTGGTGCGTGCATGAAACACTGGATTTTTGGCAATGGCGATGCAACTCTGATTGTCACATCTCAGCACAGTTGGTTCTTCATCCTGCACTCCCATATGCCATAGAATCCTTCTCAACCATACGGCCTCACATGCAGCAAAACAAGCTGCCTTGTACTCTGCTTCGGTAGAAGACAATGCCACTGTTGGTTGCTTCTTACTAATCCAAGAGAAAATTCCTGAACCCAAAGAGAAACAATAACCAGAAACTGACTTCCTGGAATCAATGTCTCCTGCCCAATCTGAGTCACAGTTCCCCACAAGAGAAGTCCCGAAACTGTATGTGATACCATAGTCAAGAGTTTTCTTCAAGTATCTGAGCACCCGCATCCCAGCCTTCCAATGACTCTCATGAGGTTCGTTTGAGAACCTGCTCAAAACACCAACAGCAAAACTGATATCTGGTCTGGTGTTACACAAGTAGATTAGACTGCCGACCAACCTCCTATACCTCCCAATGTCTGCTAGTGCTGATGTATCCTCAACGGATAACTTTACATTCACCTCCATAGGTGTAGCTATCTCCTTGCACTCGGTCATGCCAAATGCCTTCAAGATCTCCCATGCATACTTCTTCTGAGAGATGAAGATCTTTCCTGGCTCTTGCCAGACTTCAATCCCCAAACAATAGTGCAGCAAGCCCAAGTCTGTCATTTCAAACTCAAAACTCAAAGCCTTTCGAGTTTGGTTGATCATATCTTCATAGTCACCTGTAATAAGAAGGTCGTCCACATATAGGACAATCACTGCAGACTTTTTACCATCCCTGTAAACATACAAGTTAGCATCTGAGGCACATCTTTTGAAGTTTAGGTTGAAAAAGAACCTATCTATCCGTTGGTACCATGCTCTGGGGGCTTGTTTCAGCCCATACAATGCCTTCTTCAGTTTACACACTTTGTTCTCAGAATGGGGGGCCTCAAACCCTGGTGGCTGAGCCACGTACACCTCCTCCTTGAGGTCACCATTTAAGAACGCTGACTTAACATCCATTTGGTACACTGGCCACTTCTTGTGGGCAGCCACTGCAAGTACCGTGCGAATAGTGGTCATTCTGGCAGTTGGGGCAAATGACTCTTGAAAATCAAACCCTTCAACTTGTGAAAATCCTTGGGCAACCAGTCTAGCTTTGTACTTTTCTAAGGTACCATCAGCCTTGTACTTTACCTTCCAGATCCACTTGGTGCCAATAATCTTCCGCTTTGCTGGCCGATCCACTAGCTCCCAAGTGTCATTCTTCATTATGCTGTCATACTCCGCCTGCATAGCAGCCTTCCATGATGGATCTGCAAGTGCTTCTTCTAAGTCAGTTGGCTCCTTTACTTCTCTCATAATCTCAACCATCAAGGCCATGTTGACTATGTGAGCAGAAGCCCTCCTTTGCTCCTCTATTCTCTGAGACCTCCTTGGTCCGTCTGCCTTCTCCTCAACAGATGCAGGCATAGGATTATTGTGGTCATAGAGCTGCTTCACCCAGCGCGGCAATGGCTTTTCCGGTGGGGTGATGTCAGGTTGGTGAACTTTTTCCTCATCATATGAAGATGATGCTTCCTCCTCCTTAAGGATAGGGATAGCTCTCGGGACAGGTTCATAGTGGACTACTTCTTCGCTTGATGATAAAGTGGAAGACCTTGCCTTCTCCTCCTCCACTGTATGCGGCTCCTCCTTGAACACCACATCACGGCTCGCGATGATCTTCTTTGCCTCTTGGTCATATAACTTGTAAGCCTTCTGCTCATCACTATAACCCAAGAAGATACATTTTCTGCTTTTTGGTTGTAACTTGTTTCTCTTCTCATCTGGAACATGTGCATAACATTCACATCCAAAAATTCTGAAATGTGAAACAGATGGTTTCTTACCAGTGTAAGCCTCATGAGGTGTTTTTCCCTTGAGAGCCTTTGTGTAGCTCCGATTTAGAATGTAGACTGCAGTATTAACAGCTTCAGCCCAAAAATGGTTAGGCAATCCCTTGCCCTTTAGCATGCATCTTGCCATCTCCACAATGGTACGATTCCTGCGTTCCACAACACCATTCTGCTGAGGTGTGTGAGGCGTCGTCAATTGACGCTTGATCCCTTTGCTCTTGCAAAAGCCTTCAAACTCCTTTGAGTTGAACTCACCACCACCATCTGTTCTAAATTTCTTCACACTTTTCCCTGTTTCATTCTCAACAAGTATTAGCCATTCTTTAAACTTACCAAAAGCTTGAGCCTTATCACGAAGGAAGTACACCCACATCTTCCTACTGTAGTCATCGACAATCAACATAAAATAAGAAGATCCCCCCAAGGCCTGTGTAGGCATCTTACCACACAAGTCAGCATGCACCAACTCTAGAGGAGCATGTGCTCTATTCTTGCTTTCTTGTGGAAATGCCTTTCTCTGTTGCTTGCCCATCATACAAGCTTCACATGGTTCCTTCAATTCAGCTATTGTAGGTAGGTGAGCAACCATACCTTGCTTTTGCATCTCCTTCAATACTGCAAATCCGATGTGTCCAAACCTTTCATGCCAAAGCTTACTTGTGCCCACTCCAGCGGTGGCTGTAAGAGCACTTAGCTCATACAGGTTGTTCCTCCTTTCTCCTTTGCCAACAATTGTGCCAGCACTATCAATAATTTCTGCACCTGTCTTCTTGAACCTTACTTCATGACCAAGATCAGTTATGGCAGCAACTGATAAGACATTTCTTCTGATTTCGGGAACATACAACACATTTGAAAGCTTTTTGACTTCACCATTTGCAGCAACAAAAGAAATAGTACCTGTGCCCGCAGCAGGGCATTTAGCATCATTTCCAACCGTCACAGTGATGGATTCTTGTAGAGGCTGCATAGAACTGTATAGACCTTTCTTGTTGGTCATGTGACGAGAGGCCCCACTATCCAACACCCAAGAGTCAGTGGTAGATTCTTCTTGCGCCGAGGAGCACACTTCCTCAATGGTCGCCATGAATAATTCCAACTCTGCTTCAGCCGTATTGGCTGTCTCTTTCCCTTTACTTTTAAGGGTACCATTCTTTTCATCTGCCTTCTTGACACGACAATCTGCAATTGCATGTCCTTTCTTCTTACAGTAGAAGCACTCTCCTTGAAACTTCTTCTTGCCGCCCTTCTTCTTTTTGTCACCATCATTTTTGGTGGAGGAAACACCTTTGCCTTTTGCATTGGCAGAGAATGCAGCATCTCCATTGTTGCTTCCTTCTCGGGCTTTCAGCCTCAACTCCTCCTCCATTAATAATGCACAAAACTCCTCAAAAGTCAAAGCTTGAGGTCTCACCTGAGTATTAAGGGCAGTTACTAGTCCATCAAACTTTTGTGGACAAATCCGAAGACACCTCCGAGCTAGCTCTTCGCTAGTCTTTTGTATCCCAGCGCCAGCCATCTGGTCGCGCAGATTCTTAATCCGAGTGATGAATGCTTCAACCGTCTCTCCTTCAGCAAACTTCTCCGCTGCTAGTTGATTCTCCAAGTTTTGAATCCTTGTTTGGTTTCGTGTTTCATACTGACTCCTTAGTACATTCCAAGCCTCTGACGCTTTGGTTGTATGCTGAATCAGAGTCAAAACACTGTCAGAACAGCTTGTAACTAAGGCACACAATGCATCTGCATTCCTTCGTTTCCAAGCTCGTAGAAGATCTGCATTCGGAGGAATCATCACACTAGGATTTGATGGGTCGGGGGTAGGCTGTGGTTCTGCGTCAGTCCCCAGCACAGTCTCCAGAAGCTCATAAGAATCAAGGATAGTAGTAATTTTGAACTTCCACAAGGTGTAGTTTGTACCATCTAACTTGCCTTCGCTGAAGGTTGGTGGACGAATCCTCAGTGTTTGAATAGCCGGTACAGCAGCACCACCTCCTGCACCGCTTCCTGATGCGCCAGAACTGCTTCCCGGAGTCGACATCGTTTCTCTTTGCTGTTGAAGCCTTTGCCTCTTGCACTCTCTCCGATCTCTAGAGCCCCCTGGGCTCTGATACCATGTAAAATATTACACGGCGCAGCGAACAGAATCTGAGAAAGAGATAGAGAGTACACAACAGATAAGAGGAGAATCAGTAAAATTCTTTAACTCCAAACAACTGATACAAAGATGGCTCTGTCCACCCGTGCGCTTCCACTGTGTGAAGCTTAGATGGCGATCTAGACAGAAGATAGGTGAAGAGCTTAAGGCTAGCTGGAACAACAACTCTGACTGGGTGAAAGATGAGTGTAAGATGGCTGCGAAGGGGTTTAGCTTTTATAGCCCGCGAAGGTCGTTAGGTCGGCCTGCTGACCGACCTACCATATGAGCCTCCACTAGTCGGCCAGGGAATATTCCAGGGAATATTCCCTTTACCATCGGGCCGGGGGCGCTGCCCCCGGACCCCCGCCAGGGGGGCCGCTGGCCCCCCTGGGACCCCCCAGCCAGGGGCCGCTTCCGCGGCCCTCGGACCCCACAATAGGGGCCCCTTTTAACTCCCTTACCACGCAACTCAATGCAATGTGCCTCGAGTTGCTACCAGCTTAACCACTCCGTCTAACCCAAAGATTAGACCCACAACAGTCACCTTTTTGCCATCCGGTCACATAGACCTCATCTGATATACAAGTCAGGACTCAACCAATGTCCGGGCTCACATTTGGCTTCTCCTCATAATGGGGGCCTTACAACTTTGAGCACCATGGATCATTGGTAGCACCTAATGAGGGTGGGGCATTGATCATATCTAACACTTCTGTCAATGTAGGCGCTCTGTAACAGAAGAACAGATTCTCTGTTTCCTCTCCTGCCTCTGTCTCTGCTGTGGCCATGTAACAGGGAGAGCAGTACATCCATGCTTCTATCTCACTGTCGGAAGTGATTTCAGAAGTCCTTCCTGGTTCAGGCAAGAAGTATTCACCCATTGATAATGGCTTTGCATCTTTTGGAAGTCGGCTTACAGTATCCATTGTTAAGGAATGTGCCACTGTTTTCTTGGGAAGGATCTGTTTGACAGCATCTTCGTCTGCTGATGTTCCATCTGTAGCCTCATTAGGGGAGTCAGAAGATAATTCCAAGGAGGTGGATCCATGTCCTTTTTGAGAACCATATAGCTTCAGCACCACTTTATTGGGTCCTCTACCCAAGGTCAAGGTTCCTTTGAACCAATCCGTCCTTGCTTGGGCTTCAAAAAGCCATGGTTTGCCCAGTAACAGAGGATAGGATGTACCATAAGAGTTTGGCTTCACCACCAAATAGGTTAGCCAATAATATTTTCTAGCCACTATAGTCTTCACATATGGGAGAATGCCCAAAGGCTTGATTCTACTCTGATCCGCCAGTCTGATGAGCCATTGGGTTGGTTGCACTCCTTGTAAGCCTAGATCCTTCATTGTAACATCCGTCATAATGTTTACTGATGAACCACCATCAATCAGTGCATTTGAAATGAAACAGCCTTCTATCCACACACTAGTCTCTGGGGTACCCAGATCTAGGAAAGCGTTAGCCACATCCACTTCTTTGACAGGCTCTGGAGCCTTGTTGGACTTTGTCACTGTTGAGGGAGCAATCCTTAAACCATGTCTTTTTGTCAGTATACTTTTGAATCTTTTCCGGCAACTGGGAGACAACATCAATAATTGTTGGAATGTGAGGTTTGGTTTAAAGGTATCTAGATCTCTGACCAGATCGTATTCCTTAATAGGATCCACTGGCTTCTCTAACCGGTTAGGGAATGGGGCAATACCCATTTTCATTTTCTCTCTTTCTTCCAACAGAGGCATCATGGGAACTTCCTCTGCCACTTGTGGCACTTCCTCCTCTTCTGTCTCCTGGACCTCCGGTCCTGTCTCTGTAACTCTCTGTGGCATTGTAGGGCTCTGTAAGGCACTGTCAGGCTCTGTTCTGTTCTATTCTTCTGGTGGAAGATTGAACTTCACTGTTCTGGTAGGAGGGTTATTTTCTTTCTGGACAGGTGGTTCCTTCTGCTTTGCACGCGTGATAGCAACAACTTCCAATTCCACTAAATTGGAGGTGGGCTCTTGAGCCTTGGCCGGACTATCAGTAGAACTGTTTTTCAATGGGGCTGGGCTTGGACAGTCTTTTGCAGTGTGGCCTTCTCCTTTGCATCGACTGCATAAGGGCTTGTAATCCATTGACCTTCCAGGATTTTGACAATTTGGTGAAATGTGTCCCTTTTCTCCGCATCTGTAACACTCCACTTCTGATCTCTGACCACCGCCAGACTGTCTTCCTCTGTAACTTTGGGAAGGAAATCTTCTGGGTCTGAAATTAGGACCAAACTCTCTAGGCTTGGGTCCAATATCCTGTGTTGTCATTTTGGATTCCAGCAAGTTGAATCTTGCATCTTCTTCCTTCCTTCTCCTATCATGCATCTCCTTCAGAGAGCAAATGTCCTCTGTATGGTTCTTCCGCAAACAGTAGGAACAGAAGGCCCCACGAATAGTTGGTTTTCGTGTACATTCAGTGGCTAAATGGCCTGCTTGATGACACTTACCACACCAAGTATTTGACCGCATCACATCTCTTCCTGCTCCTACAACATTGGATAGGCTAGCGGTATTCACTTTCAACATCTGTAGTTGTTCTGTAATCACATCCATCAACTTCTTTTTGATATTTGCAACTGAGTTGGATAAGTAGTCCTTCAAGCTTTCTCCTCCTGAGGCACTGGCAGGAGGGTTTTGAGGAGTCTCTGTAATCACTGCATAAATGGGTTGGGTTGGTACATGTCAAGATTGTCGGAGAGAAGGAAGGAGTCTCGCTTGAAGCTTTCTTACTTGCACAATGGGGGAAGACACACAAGGGTGGAGGCTGAAAACAGTTTTCCTCTTCTTAGTTGTGTAAGCCAAAAGAACTCAAGTACAAAGAAATAGAAGAACCCTATATATGGGTCTCAAACCAAACTCAACTAACTAAGGTGGCATACTAACTGAGCCACGAACTAGAGTAGATAAGGATAGCTATCATGTAGCTATTATTCATGGGCGGTGTACCAACCGCGTCTGCAACTGACAAGTCGGTGACATAAATATACAACGGTCACCCTGGCGTATCACGAGTGGAGCTCGATATCTCAACACTCCCCCTCGAGCTCAATCCCAATTCCTGCACACCAAGCAGGTCTCTGAACTTGCGCAGCTTCTCTGCGCCCAATGCCTTCGTGAATATGTCAGCTACCTGATCCTCTGTGCTGACATAAACTAGATCAATAAGACCTAGTAAAACCCTCTCTTGCACATAGTGATAATGCACCTCAATGTGCTTTGTTCTAGCATGATAGACTGGGTTATTTGCCAAGTGTATACTACTCATGTTGTCACAATAAATGACAACTGGCCCATCTGTAGACTGATGCATATCATAAAGTAGCTTATGCAACCAAGCTACCTCACATGCAGCCATTGCTGCACCCCTGTACTCAGCCTCTGTGCTCGACAAGGCAACTGTAGGCTGTTTCTTGCTGCTCCAAGTGACTGCAGCACTCCCAAAAGAGAATACATATCCACTGGTAGATCGTCTATCAGAAATACTACCAGCCCAATCAGCATCAGTGTATCCATGCAACTGTATCTGAACCCCAGTCTCATAAAATAGTCCACACTGCAATGTGGACTTCACATACCTAAGTATGCGTCTAGCCGCATCCAAATGTGGTTTCCTTGGAGCCTGCATAAACTGACTTACCAATCCAATAGCATAGCTCAAATCTGGCCTGGTAATAGTCATATAAATCAAACTTCCTACTATGCGTCTGTACATAGTAGGGTCTTCTAGAAGCTCACCTGCATCTGTGCTCAGCTTCACATTTTGCTCCAAAGGAACTGAAATAGGCTTACAGCCTGTCATCCCATATTTGGACAGCATGTCCAATCCATACTGCCTCTGCAATAGCTGTATCCCACTTGGTGATCTAATCACCTCAATGCCCAAGAAATAACGCAGCTCTCCCAAATCCTTCATCTCAAACTTCTGCTTCAATAGCATTTTCACATGAAGGATATCTTCATCACTGTCACCTGTCATAATCAAATCATCAACATAAATGACAAGCAGCATAATACCTTTCTCTGTTTTTCTCACATAAAGTGAGAAATCTGCCTTGGAAATCTGAAAGCCAATAGTGAAAAGATACTGTCCTATCTTGTCAGACCATGCTCTAGGTGCTTGCTTCAAGCCATACAAGGCTTTCTTCAACCTGCAAACAAACTCAGGATGAACAACATGCACATAACCTGGTGGCTGCTCCATATAGACCTCTTCTTGCAAATCACCATGCAAGAAGGCCTTCTTTACATCCATCTGATGTAAAGACCATCCCTTTGATGCAGCCATAGCAATGACTGCTCTTACGGTTGCCATCCTTGCAACCGGACTAAATGTTTCTTCATAGTCAATGCCATATGTTTGTGCATACCCCTTGACTACTAATCTTGCCTTGTATCTGTTCACAGAACCATCAGCATTGTGCTTCACCTTATAAACCCACTTACAGCCAATTGCATTCTTACCTTTAGGCAAAGGTACTAACTCCCATGTAGCATTTGCTTCCAAGGCATCCATTTCTTCATCCATGGCTTTCTCCCATTTTTCTTTTCCCATGGCTTGCTCAAAAGATGTGGGTTCTGGTTCCTGTATCACTTTGACCATATATGCATAGTGAATGGCTGTAAATCCATCATATTTCAGCCTATCCACAGGATACCTAGCTCTTGTAGACCTGCGCAAAGTAGGTTCACTCCCAGGTGCTCTCAAAACATCCCTGGTCTTCCTTACTCCAGGTGTAACAATAGAAGGAATACCCAACTCATCATCAATGCTCTGTTCTGAGCCACTGGATTCACCATCCACATAAGAGTGACCTGCATTCACATCAAACATGGGCTGATCAACCTTCTCTTTTCCTTTTCGTGATACCTGCATACCACTATCTGCATTGCTTTGAGAAGATTCTCCTGATCTCAATCTGCCTGTCCATGGCGAAGAATGTGAACCACTGCTAGAGGACGCTCCAGGTCCACCAATATTTTGTGACTGCTGCTGTGAATTCTGTGTAGCATTACCATTTTGTGCATCTTCATCATCAATCACATTTACTGGTCTATACCAGCTACTCATCTCATAAAAAACAACATCTCTGCTCACTGTAAACTTACGAGTAGAAGGGTTATAGCATCTATACCCTTTTTGCTGCAGAGAGTAACCAATAAAGATGCACTTCTCAGCTTTTGGATCCAACTTGGATCTCAGCTCATCTGGCACATGTACATAGGCAATGCAACCAAAAATTTTCAAATGAGAAATATCTGGTTTCCTACCAGTATACCTCTCCTCTGGAGTCATTCCATGTATTGCTGCAGTGGGAGTCTTGTTCATTATGTAGACTGCTGTAGCAACTGCTTCAGCCCAATAAAAATCTGGCAAGTCTTTTTCATTGAGCATGGCACGAGATACCTCTCCAATATGCCTGTTTTTCCTTTCTGCAATTCCATTTTGTTGTGGGGTATAACTGCATGAATATTGCTGCTTTATGCCATGCTCCTGCAAGAACTTTGCAAACTCATTTGAGAGGTACTCTCCCCCTCCATCTGACCTTAGGCATTTTATCTGCAAGCCTGTTTCTTTTTCAACCATAGCTTTAAGAGTTTTGAAATGCCCAAAAACTTCACTTTTCTTTTTCATAAAATACACCCAAACTTTTCTGCTATAGTCATCAATAAAACTGACAAAATAATGACAGCCTCCAAGAGATGCAGCTTTAGTTGTCCACACATCAGAGTGAATTAATTCCAATGGCTTCTCACTCTCTTGAACATGTCTAGGAAATGGTTTCCTTGCCTGTTTTCCAAACTGACAGGCTTCACATACCTTATGCATTTCTGCAACTTTGAATTTGGGCAATCCTGCAACAATATTTTGGGCCTGCATTGATTTAAGTCGCTGTACATTAACATGACCAATGCGTTTATGCCAGATATCAATATCTGCAACTACACCGGTCCCATGTGCAAACATTGCTGCACTCAATTCAGACATGTCTGCATCCAATGTAAACATTCTGCCCTTCTTCTTTCCTTTTGCTATCAAGCGACCTTTATTTTTCATATCCTCAACAAAGCATCCATGAGGATTAAATCTGACCTGCAAGCCCTGTTCAACCATTTGACCAACTGAAACCAGATTCTTGGTAATATTCGGGACATGAAATACATCGGACAGGTATTTCTTTTTCCCACCCTGCATAGACAAGGGAATTTTTCCAATCTGCACAATAGGATGTGCAGTATCATCACCAGTCTCCACAAATCCTGGTTTTTCCATTTTCCTTGCATCCTCCATCCATTCTGCATGACCTGTCATGTGGTTTGATGCACCTGAGTCAACATACCATACATCATTGCTTTCTTCTGCACTTGTCATAGAATTGTTCATGTGCTGCACCATGAACAAATGCTCATTTCTGTCATCACCCTGTCTACTAGAAGATGCATAATTCCCTTGTTGCAGTTTTCCATTCATGATGTCATTCTGCTTTTTATAGCAGTCTTTAGCCATATGACCCATTTTACCACAATAGTAGCATTCAACATTACTGTTTGCATTTTGGCCTCTTTGCCATCCACCACGACCTCTTTGGCTCCCCCTGCCTCTAGAGTTACCACGTCCTCCTCCATAGGACTGGTTTTCTTGAGTTTGCTGCATATTCTGATTTCTGCCACGGCCTCCAAATCGGCCTCCTCTACCTCTGCCTCTACCTCTTCCAGCATTTGAGTAGAAGACAGCTTCTTTTGAAGTTCCTCCTGAAGAAGATGCACCACCATTTCTCTGTTCCTCAGAAATTAGAAGAGCAATCAACTCCTCAAAATCAGGAAATCTTTCACGAACTGAAATGGATGTCCGAAACTGTGCATAATCCTTTCCTAGACCATTCAAGGTCACGGAAACTAAATCATCATCTTCCACTGGCGACCCAATGGAAGCAAGTGCATCTGCAATCTTCTTCACCTTCATGTGGTAGTCGTTGATGCTCATACTTTCTCTTTGCACATTATGCAACTCTTGCTTGAGCTGCATTTTCCTGGCTTGCGTATTTGTGCTATACATTTTTGACAAAGTATCCCATGCCTCCTTTGGCGTACTTGCATCCTGAATATGCACAATCATAGAGTCTGAAATACTGATAGACAGCCAATACATAACTTTCCTGGCTCTCTCATGCCATGTTTTAAATGCCTGCATTTGTTGTTGATTGGGAACATCAGGAAGAACTGGTTCTTCTTCATTTCCTGCAACAAATTCCCAATATCCTTTTCCCATAAGGAAATTCGTCATTCTAAACTTCCATGCCTGGAAGTTGTTCTTGTCAAGCTTTTCAGTGACAATCTGTGAAAGAGAATCAGACGCCATTACAGAATACTGCAAGAAATTCTGTCACTGCAAAAAACACAGCTTCACCCTCACAAGGGCAAATCTGCAAAACTGGCGAAAGTGGTATTTGACCACACAGTCACTTCCTAGTGACGATTTTGCATAAACAGGAACCAAGGATGATTCTGAAACTCCCAATGTCTCTGCGCACAAGCATACGATGCAATTTCTACAGTAACTTTTCACCGACCTGTAGAACAGTGGTCGCACAGCATAAAACTGAGCCTTTTCTTGAGTGCGTGCAGAAAACTTCCGTCTGCAAAACAGGCCCCGAAATGGCCTCAAATCAAAAAAACAAGGTCGCCGAGGGCTAAAGGCCTTTCGCGCAGCATATACTGCCCTCTTGCTTCACCGCGAAGGGCGTCTCAACTTGAGACAATGCACTCCTGCAATTTCCGGCTGTGCTACCTGCAGAGATCTGCTCCCAAAACAGGAAATGAAAGCAACACTGCTCCTCTTACCAGACCACCGCGAGCTTGGCTTGCTTTCTTGAGCTCCTTACCACGAACAAGGCTCTGATACCATGTCAAGATTGTGGGAGAGAAGGAAGGAGTCTCGCTTGAAGCTTTCTTACTTGCACAATGGGGGAAGACACACAAGGGTGGAGGCTGAAAACAGTTTTCCTCTTCTTAGTTGTGTAAGCCAAAAGAACTCAAGTACAAAGAAATAGAAGAACCCTATATATGGGTCTCAAACCAAACTCAACTAACTAAGGTGGCATACTAACTGAGCCACGAACTAGAGTAGATAAGGATAGCTATCATGTAGCTATTATTCATGGGCGGTGTACCAACCGCGTCTGCAACTGACAAGTCGGTGACATAAATATACAACGGTCACCCTGGCGTATCACGAGTGGAGCTCGATATCTCAACAGTACAGAGGGGTCTCTGTTCTGGTTCTGATTCAGAGCTCCTATTTGAACTGTTGGCTGTTGGCTCTAGTTGGTAGGGTTCCATTGTTGCTGCTGATTTGGCATTGAGGAAATTGGTTGGGACCATTGTTGTTGAGGTTGAACCACCATTTGAGGCATGGATTGTGGCCACTGTGGATTTGGTACACTGTACTGTGATACTGGGGGCATCTGTTGGTAGGGATAGGGAACAGTCCCAGGAACTGCATTTGGTGGGTACATCATTCCTGGCATCAGAGGAGGTAGGACTCCTCTTCCTGTATTCATCGCTAGTCTAGCTTCCACTTCATCGTACAGTCTTGCACCTTCTGTTGCAGCTTGCAGAGTGGCTGGCCTTTGCAGCTCCACAAACTTACGGACCTCTGGTTGTAATCCTCTGAGAAACACCCCCTTTTGAATGTCATCATCTAGATTATGGTTAGTCCATCTCTTCAGGATGGATTCCATTCGTGAGACATAAACTTCTACTCTTTCTCCAGAGGACTGACTTAGGTTCATAAATTCCTCTCGCATCCGCTCTTCAAAACCTTCACGCCTGAATTTAGTCAGGAAGGCCAACTTCAAGTCGTCCCATGTGCCAAAAGTTCCTGCTGCTTGTCTCTCATACCACTGAAACGCCGCGCCCTTGAAAGTGGCGGGGAATATTGCTAACCAATGCTCAGGGGTTCTGGCATTGTTAGCCACACATGCTACCATAAACTCTGCTACATGAAGATCGGGGTCTTCATTGTACTCTCCCTTAAAAACTGGCAATGGAACTACATTCGTTGGCCTGTCATCAATATTTCCAGGACGGATCTGGCTTGGAAGTGGACCTCCAGTAGGAGGAGGAAGGGCTTGATGTGCCATTGGGACTTTTGTAAAGAGTTCCGCAAGGGCGTCAAAGGTGGCTTCTGCTGCGAGCTTACTCTCGGCTCTGATTCTTGCTTTCTCTCTTCTCATGTACCTCTGGACTCGTTCTAACGCTTGCCTTTTTATTGCGTCATTCATCAGGGGTGTGGCTCCACTATGTTGTTAGTGCTCCACAGAGGGTTAACAAAAGGCTTCTGTCTCTGGAGGACTCTCTTGCCAACATTTCTTCTACTTCTTTCTTTTCAACGTCCCTGAATTTTGCTTTCATGCCACTGCACAGAGGAAGGTATTCGGTTCTGAAGGTGTCAAAATGCATTCGTCTAAGCATTGTGGTGGTGCCATCATCATAGTAATGCCAGCTTCTGATGGTTTCAACAGTGTATGTTGTTAAAAACACTCTCTCTACCAACTTCCAGTGGGTTGCTAATTGAAAAAACAGAAGATTATCAGTACACCAAGCATTCCATGTATCTTGTTGTTGAGCATCCATGAACAAATTCCAACTCTTTTCCTTCTTGTCCCTGTGAACCTCTACAGCCCAAGACTCCTGAAGATTCTTCACAATCTCCCACTTGATGTTGTCTGGAAACTTCTCAATGAATGACAAATCTTCCATTGATGGTCATTCTCTCTGTTTCTACTCTTCAGTTTATCCCAAAACAGTTTGCCACCAAGATGCAAGTTTCTGCTGCTTCAACAGGAAGAGGAAACTATCCACCACATAGAGCATGCATCATGATGGTGATGTGTTTCCGCCATTGTGGGATGAACTTCTTGTGGAAAGTGGCTTTGATTATGAGGAATTCCAACTCTTCAGTGGAAGAAGGAACTTTACAAACATCCATTGAATTCTTCTCTTCTTGGCAATGCCATTTCCTTCATTTTCAGCCTCTTCTGGTGCTTGTTGATGGCAAGTTTCCCCGGCTGCGTACCAAAAACATGGAGCCCCAAAAGGAACACCAAGGAAAAAAGGAATTCTCTTGCAAGAAAATCTATCTTGTAACATCAACAAGCTTGTTTATCATGTTTCATATGATCACAATGAAGAAAAGAACACCAGGCACAACAAATCTTCACGCAGCATCATGTAGACCGTCCACCGGATTTGATAGAATCAACCATATTCTTCAACATCTTCACAAAATCCATCAATAGAACAAAGAAAGCAAAGGAATACACCATCTTTGAATGGAAATACATCACATAGTATTCATCTTCAATATCTTCATAGTCTTCTCTCTCAATCTCTCATATACAATCACTCTGTTTCAGTAGAATTGGCTATCTCTGACTCTCTCTCTCACACTCCATCAATAATACATCATATCCTCTCTACAATCTCTAAAAATCACTCTCAATAATCCTTCTTAGGTCGTGGATACCCCTCCCAAGAGGTATGTCTGATATGAAGAGTCACCAAAACCACTATAGTGCCCTTTCATAGCTCACTATTGTCACTTCACTCTCGTCTTCACTTGAGTCTTCAGCAGCTACTTCTTCCAGCTCTTTTTCACTTGTATTCACCTCTTTCCAAGGCTAGAAAACTTTCCCAAGCTACACTCTCATCCATCAGAACACATACAGAAGCATACAGAACAGTCACAGAACAGTACCAGAACAGCTACAGTACAGAACAGAACAGAACAGAGACAGAAGCTCTACAGAAGACCTACAGAAGGTTACAGAAGGTCATCAAAACCACATAACTTACTCTCAAACCATTCCAAACTCTCACAAACCATTCAATAAGCTTTCTCAATATCTCAATCTTCATCAATCAATACTCCATCCCTCCTTACACAAGACAATCAGAACAAAATAGACCAAAACAGAGCAAAACAAAAGGTATACAGAACCTATCAGAACCTATCAGAACATCACAGAACCACCAATAAACATCATGAACTTCCAAAACACAATCAATATCATCCAAAACACTCTCAAACCACTTCCAAACCAATCAATCATCTCATAAAATCAACTATTCAGCTCTCAAAAACAACAAAAATCAGCCAAAAAATAAGTCATTTCAACACTCAACATCCCCATCAAAGATCAAGACTCGAAGCTAAAGACGAAGTATCAATAATTCTCTGTCAGTAGTGGACTTGTCTACTTTAGGACAAGATTATGTATCCCTACTAACCAATCTCTCAAGAAGAAGATACTTTGGGAAGTCCATGACTCCCCTTTCTCAAGACATCCTGGCTATGCCAAGACCCTTAATGCAATCAGGAAGAGCTACTATTGGGATAGGCTCAAAGGTGACGTTCTCAAATATATCACGAAATGTTTGTCTTGTCAACACATTAAGGCGGAACATGTCAAAATGCCTGGGAAATTGCAACCACTTGACATTCCCCAAATGAAATGGGAATTCATTAGTATGGACCTTGTTGTTGGCCTACCCCAAGTTCAGGGAGGATACAACTCTATTATGGTTGTAGTAGATATACTCACTAAGGCTGCACATCTCATCCCTATCAAGACAAACTATAAAGCCTCAAGACATTTCTAAATTATTCATCAACAAAATATTCAAACTACATGGGTTACCCAGAATAATCATTAGTGATCTTGACTCTCTCTTCACATCACACTTCTGGAGGGCTATCTTTGAGGCCATCGGGACTCAACTCTATTTCAGTACAACTTACCATCCCCAAACTGATGGTCAAATGGAACGATTCAACCAAGTCATTGAAGATATGCTTAGGGCATACTGCTGTCATGAACCCAAAAAGTGGATTCAATATTTGCCAGTGGTTGAGTTTGCCTACAATGTTTCTTACCAACAAAGTATTCAGATGACCCCTTTCCAAGCATTGTATGGGCACGATTGTCATACCCCTTTGAGCTTCTCAGATCCAACCTTGAGGGTAGAAGCTTTGAAGTAGATGCTGGAAGACATGGATGACCAAATCAAGTCAATAAGACAAGACATCCAAGCCGCCAAGGATAGACAGAAGGCTTACGCGGACTTGAAAAGGCAAGACAAATCCTTCGTTGAAGGTGATATGGTCTTCATCCGCGTACGCCCCAAAAAGAGTTCACTATCCTTGGGAGAGTACAAGAAGCTGAGTCCAAGGTATTGTGGACCTTATAAGATCACTAAGTGCCTAGGATCTAATGCTTACAGACTACAACTGCCCGCAACTCTAAAGGTTCATAATGTATTCCATGTTAGCTTATTGAAAAAGTATCTACCTAATCCAAATCATGTACTTGATGATCAGTAAGTTGGAATGCCTAGCCAAGGAGTCCTTGAGCTACGACCTGATAAAGTCCTAGATGTCAGGGAGAGGCATTTGAGGTCAAGGACCTTGAGAGAATACCTCGTCCAGTGGAAAGATTATCCCGAAGAGGATGCCGCCTGGATGGACGAAGATACTCTCAAACAACAATACCCCGAGGTCCTCTCGAGATGAGGATATCTCGATTCCTCTAAGGGGGAGAGAATGAAATGGGCCATAGGAACCATCCTCTAAAAATTTTAAAAAGAAAAGGGAAAAAAAATTCAAAATTTTTTACTCCCCCTCTCTCCCCGCCAACAATAGTCGAGAGAGGGGGAGAGAGAGTGGGAGTGGTGGATGATGGGGGAGGAGGCATGCAACCTCCAGGTGGATGTTAGATATGATCAATGCCCCACCCTCATAAGGTGCTACCAATGATCCATGGTGCTCAAAGTTGTATGGCCCCCATTATGAGGAGAAGCCAAATGTGAGCCCGGACATTGGTTGGGTCCTGACTTGTATATCAGATGAGGTCTATGTGACCGGATGGCAAAAAGGTGACTGTTGTGGGTCTAATCTTTGGGTTAGATGGAGTGGTTAAGCTGGTAGCAACTCGAGGCACATTGCATTAAGTTGCGTGGTAAGGGAGTTAAAAGGGGCCCGATGGTAAAGGAAATATTCCCTGGCCGACTAGTGGAGGCTCATATGGTAGGTCCGACCTAACGACCTTCGCGGGCTATAAAAGCTAAACCCCTTCGCAGCCATCACACACTCATCTTTCACCCAGTCAGAGTTGTTGTTCCAGCTAGACTTAAGCTCTTCACCTATCTTCTGTCTAGATCGCCATCTAAGCTTCACACAGTGGAAGCGCACGGGTGGACAGAGCCATCTTTGTATCAGTTGTTTGGAGTTAAAGAATTTACTGATTCTCCTCTTATCTGTTGTGTACTCTCTATCTCTTTCTCAGATTCTGTTCGCTGCGCCGTGTAATATTTTACATGGTATCAGAGCCCAGGGGGCTCTAGAGATCGGAGAGCGTGCAAGAGGCAAAGGCTTCAACAGCAAAGAGAAACGATGTCGACTCCGGGAAGCAATTCTGGCGCATCAGGAAGCGGTGCAGGAGGTGGTGCTGTTGTACCGGCTATTCAAACATTGAGGATTCGTCCGCCAACCTTCAGCGAAGGCAAGTTAGATGGTACAAACTACACCTTGTGGAAGTTCAAAATTACAACTATCCTTGATTCTTATGAGCTTCTGGAGACTGTGCTGGGGACTGACGCAGAACCAAAGCCTACCCCCGACCCATCAAATCCTAGTGTGATGATTCCTCCGAATGCAGATCTTCTACGAGCTTGGAAACGAAGGAATGCAGATGCATTGTGTGCCTTAGTTACAAGCTGTTCTGACAGTGTTTTGACTCTGATTCAGCATACAACCAAAGCGTCAGAGGCTTGGAATGTACTAAGGAGTCAGTATGAAACACGAAACCAAACAAGGATTCAAAACTTGGAGAATCAACTAGCAGCGGAGAAGTTTGCTGAAGGAGAGACGGTTGAAGCATTCATCACTCGGATTAAGAATCTGCGTGACCAGATGGCTGGCGCTGGGATACAAAAGACTAGCGAAGAGCTAGCTCGGAGGTGTCTTCGGATTTGTCCACAAAAGTTTGATGGACTAGTAACTGCCCTTAATACTCAGGTGAGACCTCAAGCTTTGACTTTTGAGGAGTTTTGTGCATTATTAATGGAGGAGGAGTTGAGGCTGAAAGCCCGAGAAGGAAGCAACAATGGAGATGCTGCATTCTCTGCCAATGCAAAAGGCAAAGGTGTTTCCTCCACCAAAAATGATGGTGACAAAAAGAAGAAGGGCGGCAAGAAGAAGTTTCAAGGAGAGTGCTTCTACTGTAAGAAGAAAGGACATGCAATTGCAGATTGTCGTGTCAAGAAGGCAGATGAAAAGAATGGTACCCTTAAAAGTAAAGGGAAAGAGACAGCCAATACGGCTGAAGCAGAGTTGGAATTATTCATGGCGACCATTGAGGAAGTGTGCTCCTCGGCGCAAGAAGAATCTACCACTGACTCTTGGGTGTTGGATAGTGGGGCCTCCCGTCACATGACCAACAAGAAAGGTCTATACAGTTCTATGCAGCCTCTACAAGAATCCATCACTGTGACGGTTGGAAATGATGCTAAATGCCCTGCTGCGGGCACAGGTACTATTTCTTTTGTTGCTGCAAATGGTGAAGTCAAAAAGCTTTCAAATGTGTTGTATGTTCCCGAAATCATGAGAAATCTCTTATCAGTTGCTGCCATAACTAATCTTGGTCATGAAGTGAGGTTCAAGAAGACAGGTGCAGAAATTATTGATAGTGCTGGCACAATTGTTGGCAAAGGAGAAAGAAGGAACAACCTGTATGAGCTAAGTGCTCTTACAGCCACCGCTGGAGTGGGCACAAGTAAGCTTTGGCATGAAAGGTTTGGACACATCGGATTTGCAGTATTGAAGGAGATGCAAAAGCAAGGTATGGTTGCTCACCTACCTACAATAACTGAATTGAAGGAACCATGTGAAGCTTGTATGATGGGCAAGCAACAAAGAAAGGCATTTCCACAAGAAAGCAAGAATAGAGCACAGGCTCCTCTAGAGTTGGTGCATGCTGACTTGTGTGGTAAGATGCCTACACAGGCCTTGGGGGGATCTTCTTATTTTATGTTGATTGTCGACGACTACAGCAGGAAGATGTGAGTGTACTTCCTTCGTGATAAGGCTCAAGCTTTTGGTAAGTTTAAAGAATGGCTAATACTTTTTTAGAATGAAATAGGGAAAAGTGTGAAGAAATTTAGAACAGATGGTGGTGGTGAGTTCAACTCAAAGGAGTTTGAAGGCTTTTGCAAGAGCAAAGGGATCAAGCGTCAATTGACGACGCCTCACACACCTCAGCAGAACGGTGTTGTGGAACGCAGGAATCACACCATTGTGGAGATGGCAAGATGCATGCTGAAGGGCAAGGGATTGCCTAACCATTTTTGGGCTGAAGCTGTTAATACTGCAGTCTACATTCTAAATTGGAGCTATACAAAGGCTCTCAAGGGAAAAACACCTCATGAGGCTTACACTGGTAAGAAACCATCTGTCTCACATTTCAGAATTTTTGGATGTGAATGTTATGCACATGTTCCAGATGAGAAGAGAAACAAGTTACAACCAAAAAGCAGAAAATGTATCTTCTTGGGTTATAGTGATGAGCAGAAGGCTTGCAAATTATATGACCAAGAGGCAAAGAAGATCATCGCGAGCCGTGATGTGGTGTTCAAGGAGGAGCCGCATACAGTGGAGGAGGAGAAGGCAAGTTCTTCCACTTTATCATCAAGCAAAGAAGTAGTCCACTATGAACCTGTCCCGAGAGCTATCCCTATCCTTAAGGAGGAGGAAGCATCATCTTCAGATGATGAGGAAAAAGTTCACCAACCTGACATCACCCCACCGGAAAAGCCATTGCCGCGCTGGGTGAAGCAGCTCTATGACCACAATAATCCTATGCCTGCATCTGTTGAGGAGAAGGCAGATGGACCAAGGAGGTCTCAAAGAATAGAGGAGCAAAGGAGGGCTTCTGCTCACATAGTCAATATGGCCTTGATGGTTGAGATTATGAGAGAAGTAAAGGAGCCAACTGACTTAGAAGAAGCACTTGCAGATCCATCATGGAAGGCTGCTATGCAGGCAGAGTATGACAGCATAATGAAGAATGACACTTGGGAGCTAGTGGATCGACCAGCAAAGCGGAAGGTTATTGGCACCAAGTGGATCTGGAAGGTAATGTACAAGGCCGATGGTACCTTAGAAAAGTACAAAGCTAGACTGGTTGCCCAAGGATTTTCACAAGTTGAAGGGTTTGATTTTCAAGAGTCATTTGCCCCAACTGCCAGAATGACCACTATTCGCACGGTACTTGCAGTGGCTGCCCATAAGAAGTGGCCAGTGTACCAAATGGATGTTAAGTCAGCGTTCTTAAATGGTGACCTCAAGGAGGAGGTGTACGTGGCTCAGCCACTAGGGTTTGAGGCCCCCCATTCTGAGAACAAAGTGTGTAAACTGAAGAAAGCATTGTATGGGCTGAAACAAGCCCCCAGAGCATGGTACCAGCGGATAGATAGGTTCTTTTTAAACCTAAACTTCAAAAGATGTGCCTCAGATGCTAACTTGTATGTTTACAGGGATGGTAAAAAGTCTGTAGTGATTGTCCTATATGTGGACGACCTTCTTATTACAGGTGACTATGAAGATATGATCAACCAAACTCGAAAGGCTTTGAGTTCTGAGTTTGAAATGACAGACTTGGGCTTGCTACACTATTGTTTGGGGATTGAAGTCTGGCAAGAGCGAGGAAAGATCTTCATCTCTCAGAAGAAGTACGCATGGGAGATCTTGAAGGCATTTGGCATGACCGAGTGCAAGGAGATAGCTACACCTATGGAGGTGAATGCAAAGTTATCCGTCGAGGTACATCAGCACTAGCAGACATTGGGAGGTATAGGAGGTTGGTCGGTAGTCTGATCTACTTGTGTAACACCAGACCAGCTATCAGTTTTGCTGTTGGTGTTTTGATCAGGTTCTCAAACGAACCTCATGAGAGTCATTGGAAGGCTGGGATGCGGGTGCTCAGATACTTGAAGAAAACTCTTGACTATGGTATCACATACAGTTTCAGAACTTCTCTTGTGGGGAACTGTGACTCAGATTGGGCAGGAGACATTGATTCCAGGAAGTCAGTTTCTGGTTATTGTTTCTCTTTGGGTTCAGGAAATTTCTCTTGGATTAGTAAGAAGCAACCAACAGTGGCATTGTCTTCTACCGAAGCAGAGTACAAGGCAGCTTGTTTTGCTGCATGTGAGGCCGTATGGTTGAGAAGGATTCTATGGCATATGGGAGTGCAGGATGAAGAACCAACTGTGCTGAGATGTGACAATCAGAGTTGCATCGCCATTGCCAAAAATCTAGTGTTTTATGCACGCACCAAACATATAGAGATCCAGTATCACTATGTGTGTGATTTGATGGAGGATGGGATAGTGGAATTGGTCTACTGTCCAACATAGGAGAATGGAGCAGATATCTTCACCAAAGCACTTACGAAGGATCTGCTTCAAGTTCATCTTCAGAGACTCAGCATTGGGCCGAGGAGATAGTTCACCTATGGGTGGACATTGAGGGGGGGTGTTAGATATGATCAATGCCCCACCCTCATAAGGTGCTACCAATGATCCATGGTGCTCAAAGTTGTAAGGCCCCCATTATGAGGAGAAGCCAAATGTGAGCCCGGACATTGGTTGGGTCTTGACTTGTATATCAGATGAGGTCTATGTGACCGGATGGCAAAAAGGTGACTGTTGTGGGTCTAATCTTTGGGTTAGACGGAGTGGTTAAGCTGGTAGCAACTCGAGGCACATTGCATTAAGTTGCGTGGTAAGGGAGTTAAAAGGGGCCCGATGGTAAAGAAAATATTCCCTGGAATATTCCCTGGCCGACTAGTGGAGGCTCATATGGTAGGTCCGACCTAACGACCTTCGCGGGCTATAAAAGCTAAACCCCTTCGCAGCCATCACACACTCATCTTTCACCCAGTCAGAGTTGTTGTTCCAGCTAGCCTTAAGCTCTTCACCTATCTTCTGTCTAGATCGCCATCTAAGCTTCACACAGTGGAAGCGCACGGGTGGACAGAGCCATCTTTGTATCAGTTGTTTGGAGTTAAAGAATTTACTGATTCTCCTCTTATCTGTTGTGTACTCTCTATCTCTTTCTCAGATTCTGTTCGCTGCGCCGTGTAATATTTTACAGTGGAGGGGTGGCCATGCCACCTACCTCCTCCTCTCCCCTATATAAGGGGAGGTTTCTCCCCTCCCTTGGTAGAAATGAAGAGGCTACATTGTTATGTCACGAGCGTGTTGGTCTGCCAACTCTTTCGTCTTGTGAGCCTTCTGGCCCATCACATCCCGAGCGTGCTACCGAATGGGCCTGGGCCTTCGACGCTAGGCACGCTCCCCTAGTTACTAAAAGATGCAAAGTCTTTCCCCTCGATGTGCTACAACGGTATCTCCTGTCAGTGTGCCACGGCTCCGCCTCCCTAGGCCCCCACATAAATGGCCTCCCTCCAAGGTTGCCACTTTCGGGCTCCCAAACACGCCCCCTCCACGTGCCACGGCTTAGCCCATCGCCCCCCCCCCCCCCCCCCTCTTGTTAGCTAGCCGCCGATGGAGGCTAGGGCCGCTCCTTACGTCACCTCCCCCATCAACACTACGCGGCCCATCTGGGGCCTCGGACCTTAGTCACCCCCTCGTTGACTATTCCATTGCGCGACCCTCCCTGGACCTCCAAACTAGCCCTCTCCCCTCGTGAGCGCGATCCAACTTGGCCGTGAGAAGAGAAGGAGCGTGGAGACAAAAGAGAAAGGAGAGAGAGAGAAGAGAAAGAAGAGAAGGAGAAGGAGGAGAGAAGAGAAAGAGGAGGGATAGAGAGAAGGGAAAGAAGAGGGAGAGAATGAGAAGGAGAAGGAGAGAGGAAAAGAAGGAGTGGGAGAGGGATAGAGAGAAGGAGAAGGAGAGAGGAAAAGAAGGAGTGGGAGAGGGAAGTAGAGGAAGAAAAGTAAATGAAGGGAAGGAGGAGGAGAAAGCTAGAGGAAGAGGGAAGTGGAGGAAGAAAAGTAGAAGAGGGGAAGGAGGAGGAGAGAGGTAGAGGAAGAGGAAGTAGAGGAAGAAAAGTAGAAGAAGGGAAGGAGGAGGAGAGAGGTAGAGGGAGAGGAAGTAGAGGGAGAGAGGTAGAAGAAGAAGAAGAAAAGGTAGAGGGAGAGGGAGGAAAGAAGTAGTAGAGGAAGAAGAAGAAGAAGAGTAGAAGGATAAAAGAAGATAAGAGGAAGAGAAAGAGAGGGAAGGAGCAAAAGGAGAAAAGAAGTGGGAGAGAGAGAGAGAGAGAGAGAGAGAGAGAGAGAGAGAGAGAGAGAGAGAGAGAGAGAGAGAGAGAGAGAGAGAGAGAGAGGAGGGAGAGTAGGAGAATAAGTGGAGAAGAAGAGAGGGAGACTAAGTGAAAGAAGAAGAGAGGGAGGGAGAAAGAAAGAAGTGAGAGTTGGTAACTATAAAGAGCCACGCCCCAAACTACCCTCTCGGCGAAGGACCCCCATCCAGTGGTATTTTTTACCAAACATGTCAAACCGAGACCCGTCAAGGTCCGGATTCCCGAATCTCCAAGAGGTGAATGGCTCCGAAGAAGAAAGTTGCATGAAGCGTAGGCGCCCAAGCCACCGTCAATGCTAGAGGCACGAGCGGAACAACCAACACAGCACACACGAATCAAGCCCATATTCTAAGCGTTAAAAATTAATTTAGGACTTATTTCTCATGGAAGGGATATTGTTGTGCATAAGGTTTTGCTTATTCTAAGAACTAAGTTGCATGCCCGAAACGGTAGAGGTTGAATTCCCATAAGATTTTACGTACGTAAAATGATAAGGTTAACACCTTACCTCACATGAAATGATATCTTTTACTCACATAAAATGATAAGGTTATCGCCTTACCTCACATTAAATTATAAATTCTACACACGTAAAATGATAAGGTTATCGCCTTACTTCACATAAAATGATAGCTTTTTAACTAGTTCAGTGCATGAACAGTCATTTAGAATTCACGTTTCGCAATCATGGTTAAAAGAAACACATGAAATGTTAATTTTTGTTCATAAGATACACTTGCATCGTTAGACAAAACCCTAGGACTTTCATAGATGCAAGTCACATGTGATCTGGTGCATTAGAAATAAGTACTCATTGCCACGAATAAAGAGAGATAAAATCCTTTTAGGGGTACAACTGTACTAAACGCACAATGTGCATGATGGTTGGGAAATCCTACATAGAACTGCACTAAGAGAATTGGAACGGTCGCATGCATATAAACCCCATCTTAAAAGTTTAAATGAGGAATCATGTGTTGCCATGTGTGTTAACTGAGCTTGGCTGGAATTAGAGATTAAAAGACCCTTGGTTGGGTTGCAAATAAGGCTTGTCCATTGCCTTGACTGACCAGCTAGTGCTTGAGTTAGGGACTAAGATGCCCTAAGGAAAAACCTAAGGAAAAGGGGCAAGTATAAGTCAACTTACCAAGACCATTTTCTCATGTTGAAATTATTGGGATTTTGCCAAGTCGCAGAAAGACCCAAGATCAGGTGCTGGGGCATCCGAGAAAGAGGAGTCATACCTTAGCAGTCGGACGCACAAATGACCTCCGAAAATGTTCGTGCTTGTACTTGGATACATTATTTGATCTCTTTGCTCAAGGAACTAATTCAAGGAAAACACTTAATACTTCAAGTTGAAAGCCTGGAGGGAGAGGCAGGAATAGTTACCTTCGATTGTTTTCCTGGCCCTATCCAAGGGGGGGGGGGTTGTTAGCCGCACTAGGTATATGGAGCTAACCCACCGCGAGAGGTCTCTCCATGGGTACTGCTTGGAGCGGAGGACGCTTGGGTGCTAGGGGAGGCTCTGGCTATAAATCCATTGCCTCGAGATTTCCGCGCAAGAGGTCGACGTGACTCGAGATGGGATCTCGAGGCCCGTGTACTAGTCAACGGGCATAACTTGGAGCAACAATCCTCTTGATTGCTGGGATAGCCTTCGGGCATGATATTGGATGTACTTTGGATTTATGATAAATAAAGAAAAGATACGTGAGAAAAAGAAAGTCTCTTGACATTGTTTTTGTGTCAGTGCCTAAGTTAAGTGAAGGAACCTATTATTAATTTGTTTAATTAAGGAAGCTGATTTTGCATGTCAAAACGTAATGTGTTAGTAATTAGAAAACTAATGCAAATTAAGGAAAGTGCAGTGGGCGTGACTTATGTCCATCCTTCAGAAGGGTGGTCCCGGTTAGCTATGAACTTTTCTCAAATGAGGAGATGATAAGATAATGAAGACCTAGTACCAGAAGATGTAGAAATTTCGGTTTATTCTATTTCAGTGGAAAGGAATGGGGCTATGCCATATGGCAAAGAGGTTGAGCTTTGCATCCCTCTCGTTTCCCATTCTCCATGAACCAAGTGTAGCATGAATCCGCATCGACTCTATTTTTCCTACACAAAGTGGTACAACTGGAGCTCGATGCTAGCTCCTTCCTAAAGACTTTGCAGGTAGGAAAGGAACCCTGACCTCAGGTCGATCCCAAGTGGGAAGGGCTGGATACTTCTGCTCGGGGCAGACTTGGGAAGACCTAGATTGCAAACCCTATGTCATTCCCTGCGAGTGCCAGGCGGAGCCTTCTAGACCCTCCTCCCGATGGGTTACTAAGAGGTGTCCCGCAAGCGGACAAACAGGCACGTTATAGTTGGTATTAGAGCGAACCAACAGAATCTAAGATTTACAAAGGAACTTAATGGAGAAAAGTAAAGGGATTAAGGGGACAGCCAGGGGAAGGTGAGTGGAATAGAGCAGTCTTTGCTATTGAGAATATTTTCTTACTCACTTATGGATGCTGGGCAACAGCGCCACAAAGCATGGAACAAATTCTTGGTGTTTGAGGTTATATTTATGACTCCAATGCATGCTTCAAAATTATCGATGGAGGCTAGGCATGATGAATACTTTAGACCTTTTCTACGATCCTTCACCCTTGTATGCGAAACGGAGATGGACGGGAGAATCAGGAATATACTACATAGTAGCCCACAGACTTGCGTACCTTCAGACCAACTTGAAGAGAATCAAGTGGATGGAGGATTTAAAGATCATGAAGTTGTTCATCTTTGTCGAAGCTCACGCAAATGCAACCCTACATGTTGGCAGTCGACAAGTCAGGCAGAACAAGTATGTGTATAAAGAAGTGACTCGGGTGATTCCTGCCAATAGAATCAAAGTGTTGCGGCGTTATGAGAAGAACGGGTATCAAAGGAAGGGATACCCCAAGCTTCCTATGACTTATCGATTCTTGAAAATCCATGACTCCTCTCCATATTATTACTTAGTCCCTGTAGCCGATTGTAACACAATCCTATTTTCCCTAAATTGATGTGCCAATCAGCTTGTTCTACTTTTCCAAATTAAATGCACTCAAAAGGGCTATGCCCTCATGAATAAATAACATTTTTATTACTGTCTATCCTGACTGTAAATGTTGCCAAAGGAGTTAAGTGATTAGGTCACTTGGCTAAAAGTTGTGCTAGTCATATTAACCTAATATGAGAAATGTTTTGTAAGTATTTAACATAAAGGATCTTATTGCCCAGGCGCAACCCCAAGTGCAAGTTCCAAGTCCGATCCCTGCACTAAGTACAGTTGTGATTCAAGAGAAGAAATTCCTTCTCAAACAAATCAAGCCATCTGAATTCGATGGTAAGGGAAGGACTGTTCAAACTGATGCCGAGATCTGGATCAAGTCCATGGAGGACTATTTTGAGGAAGCAGGAACTGTACCTCCTAACCAAGCTATGCTCACCAAACTTAAGCTTACAGGTGAAGCAAGACTTTGGTGGAAAGAGTGGTGCAGAGACCAAGGGATCTCAAAAGGGAGAGTTACTTGGGAGAAACTTAAGGAAGCTGTGCGAGGGAGGTACCTGCCCCCTGCCTATAGCACATAGAAGATAAATGAATTCTATGAATTCAAGCAGCTTGGACTATCCCTTGATGCATATTATTCAAAGTTCGTCTCTCTCTTAAAGTACGCAACACAAATGGATATGACACAGCAGGTGTCAAAGTTTTGTGCTGGGTTAAATCCACCCATAAACACCCGCTTGGAATCAAAGCACCCAATGGACCTCCAAGATGCACTCATTCTAGCCGCACCAATAATACAGGAGGTGCAGACCAAGCCAAGGAATAACAGGACTTGGCCTTACAGGGATCAGAACAAGGGAATGTATAGGTCTCTGGCTGAGAGAGCACAGGGTCAGAATCAGGGAAAAAGGAAGAAATCTAGGATCAATGCTATAAACAACTTTGTTCCTACACAAGGTAATGGCCACAATGATCGTTGCTTCCATTGCAATGAGCCTGGACACTTCAAGAGGCAGTGTCCCAAGGTTAGGAGAGGACAACGCCAAGGGCCATTCCAAGGAGCCGCCCATGGCCAAGGAGCCACCGTCATGGCTAGAGGGAGAACCTCCAGTGTTTCCAATAAGGAGCTCGATGATGAAGAAGATCCATCCATGGATGCTGACATTGAGAGGGCAACGGTTCACACCGCTCTTCACAAGAAGGGTCCGAATCGTCAATTCTCGATGATCCAAACTCCATCCAATTATGAAGGTAGAAGCTTCAAAACCCTAATCGATTGTGCCAGCACACATTCCTTCATTTCACCCATCTGTGCAAAAAGACTAGGGATAGCCACAATAGATGCACCTACTTTACTTGTGGAATTGGCAAATGGTCTTGAGGTCTCTTGTACCAGGCAAACTGCTAAGGTGAAATTCCTACTAGGTGGGAAGCTGAATTTGGTGAGATTTAGGGTAATGAACCAAAGTTTCCACGAATGTTTGATCGGAATGGATTAGCTAATACCCAATGATGCCCACATCCAGTGTGGAAAGGGCCAAGTCTCCTTTCGCAATTCTAAAGGGGAACTAGTTACAACTCAAGGAGACGCTGGTAAGCCAAAAAATCAGCTGTTGGTAAAAGCAACACGGATAATAAAAGGAGTTAGAAAGGGTCTACATGTCTATCTGATTAAACTGAATAAGCTAGATGAGAATCAGGAATCTAGGGAGAACCCTCATGGTTAAAGGAATACACAGATGTATTTTCTGAGGAGCTGACAAAACTTCCTCCTCAAAGGGAAGTCGACCACGAAATCAAGCTTGCGCCAAGAGATGCACTAGTCGCAAAGAGACCGTATCATATGTCCATCCTGGAAGCGATTGAACTCAAAGAGCAACTCAAGTAAGTGTTAGACCAAGGCTACATCCGTCCTAGCAGTTCGCCATGGGGAGCTCTAGTGCTGTTCCAAAGGAAGAAAGATGGAACGCTTCGGCTATGCATTGACTACAAAGGGTTGAATCAATCAACCATTAAAAAAAAATACCCCATTCCAAGAATAGATGAACTACTTGACTATCTTCAAGGTACAAAGATCTTCTCTAAGATAGATCTCAGATTTGGAAATTATCAGATAAGGATCAAGGAAGAAGATATCCCGAAGACTGCATTCAGTACAAGGTATGGAAACTTTGAATTCCTAGTGATGTCATTCGGGCTGACAAATGCTCCTACTACCTTCAACAGGTTAATGCAAGATATATTTAGGGCCTATCTTGATGACTTCGTACTCGTCTTCTTTGATGATACCATAGTCTACTCCAAACAACAAAAAGATCATGAACCCCAGCTTCGCATTGTTCTTAAAACAATGAATGCACACAAGCTTTATGCCAAGAAGAAGAAGTGTGCATTTTTCAAGCGACAGATTGAATATCTGGGATTCATTGTATCAATGAAAGGAATTTCAGTAGATCCAGCCAAGGTCAGAGACGTTCTAGAATGGCCAACACCAACCTCTGTCAAAGAAATACGTAGCTCTCTTGGATTGATAGGATGGTACAAGATCTTCGTCAAAGATTATGCTTTGATTGCATCGCCTCCGACTAATCTACTAAAGAAGCTAGTAGCAATTGTATGGTCACCTTCCGAACAGACCAACTTTGACAAGCTAAAGCAAAGCTTAGTATCAGCACCCATCCTGAAAGATCCTGATCTTAATAAGGAGTTTGAAGTGGTAACTGATGCTAGTGCACTTGACCTACGATGTGTGCTTATGCAAGAAGGTCATCCTATAGCATATTCTTCAAGGAAATTGAAGAGCCACGAAAGGAATTATGCTACCCATGATCTAGAGCTGTTGGATGTAATCCATGCTCTCAAAATTTGGAGACATTACTTGCTGGGTAACAAATTTGCCGTAGTGACAGATCACAAGAGCCTTAAATGGATCTTTACCCAGAATGAGCTTAACATGAGGCAAAGTCATTGGATCGAAGTGTTGGAAGAATATGATTTTGAAATCAAATATAGGCCTAGAAAAGAGAATGTAGTTGCCAATCGCAAGGCATTTTTGAATTCTCTGATTTTGCAAGATCCATCAATAGCAAGATCTCTAGCCATAAAGGTATCAATGCCAAACAACCCAATTCTTGAGCTAGCTAGAGAAGAGACATGCCATGACCCAATCTACCAAAAATTGCTAAGGGAGATCCCCATCAAAGATCGAGATCCGAAGCTAAAGATGAAGTATCAAGAATTCTCTGTCAGTAGTGGAATTGTCTACTTTAGGACAAGATTATGTATCCCTACTAACCAATCTCTCAAGAAGAAGATACTTTGGGAAGCCCATGACTCCCCTTTCTCAGGATATCCTGGCTATGCCAAGACCCTTAATGTAGTCAAGAAAAACTATTGGGATAGACTCAAAGGTGACATTCTCAAACATGTCACGGAATGTTTGTCTTGTCAATGCATTAAGGCCGAACATGTCAAAATTCTTGGGAAATTGCAACCACTTGACATTCCCCAAATGAAATGGGAATTCATTAGTATGAACTTTTTTGTTGGCCTTCCCCAAGTTCAGGATGATACAACTATATTATGGTTGTAGTAGATATGCTCACCAAGGTTGCACATCTCATCCCTGTCAAGACAAACTATAAAGCCTCAAGACATTGCTAGATTATTCCTTTCTCTTCTCTCTCCACGCTCCTTCTCTTCTCACGGCCGAGTTGGATCGTGCTCACGAGGGGAGACGGCCGGTTTGGAGGTCCAAGGAGGGTCCTGCACAATGAAATAGTCAATGGGGGGTGACTAAGGTCGGAGGCCCAAGATGTCTAGGGCAGTGTTGATGGGGGAGGTGACGTAAGGACGGGCCGTAGCCTCCATCGGCGGCTAGCTAACACTGGGGGGGGGGGGGGGGATGGGCCAAGCTGTAGCACGTGAAGGTGACGTGTTTAGGAGCTCGAAAGTGGCAACCAGGGAGGGGGGCCATTTATCAAGAGGTCCCAATGAGGCCGAGCCATGGCACGCTGACAGGAGCTGACATTGCAGCATGTGGGGGGGAAGATTGCACAGCTTTTAGTAACTAGGGGAGGGTGCTAACGTCAAAGGCCCAGGCCCGTTCAACAGCACGCTTGGGAATGATGGGCCAGAAGGCTCAGAGGAGATGAAAGAGTTGGCAGACTAACACGCTCATGATGTAACGATGTAGCTTCCTTATTTTTACCAGGGGAGGTGAGAAGCAGGGGAGGGGAGGAGGTAGGTTGCACGGCCACCCCTCCACCTGGAGGTTGCATGCCTCCCCCCCATCATCCACCACTCCCACTCTCTCTCCCCCTCTCCCGACTGCTATCGGCGGGGAGAGAGGGGGGAGTAAAAAAATTTCCTTTTCTTTTAAAAATTTTTAGGGGAGGGTTCCTATGGCCCATTACATTCTCTCCCCCTTAGAGGAATCGAGATGTCCTCATCTCGAGAGGACCTCGGATATTGTGGTTTGAGAGTATCTTCATCCATCCAGGTGGCATGCTCTTTGGGATAATCTTTCCACATGACGAGGTATTATCTCAAGGTCCTTGACCTCAAATGCCTCTCCTTGACATCTAGGACTTTATCAGGCTATAGCTCAAGGACTCCTTGGCTAGGCATTACAACTTGCTGATCATCAAGTACATGATTTGGATTAGGTAGATACGTTTTCAATAGGCTAACGTGGAATACATTATGAACCTTTAGGGGTGCGGGTAGCTGTAGTCTGTAAGCATTAGATCCTAGGCACTTAGTGATCTTATAAGGTCCACAATACCTTGGACTCACCTTCTTGTACTCTCCCAAGGATAGTGAACTCTTTTTGGGGTGTACGCGGATGAAGACCATATCACCTTCAGCGAAGGATTTGTCTTGCCTTTTCAAGTCCATGTAAGCCTTCTGTCTATCCTTGGCAGCTTGGATGTCTTGTCTTATTGACTTGATTTGGTCATCCATATCTTCCAGCATCTGCTTCAAAGCTTCTACCCTCAAGGTTGGATCCAAGAAGCTCAAAGGGGTACAACAATCGTGCCCATACAATGCTTGGAAAGGGGTCATCTGAATAATTTGTTGGTAAGAAGCATTATAGGAAAACTAGTAGCAAATATTGAATCCACTTTTTGGATTCACGATAGCAGTATGCCCTAAGAATATCTTCAATGACTTGGTTGACTCGTTCCATTTGACCATTAGTTTGGGAATGATAAGCTGTACTGAAACAGAGTTGAATCCCAATGGACTCGAAGATAGCCCTCCAGAAGTGTGATGTGAAGAGAGAGTCACGATCACTAATGATTCTTCTGGGTAACCCATGCAGTTTGAATATTTCTTTGAAAATGTTGTATTCTGAAAGGGATATGCCCATATAAATACAAATAAGACTTCTTTTTATCAATGTTTGATTGTGCATTAGAATTGATAAAAAGTTAAGTGGTTAGATTGCCTAGCTGATAGCAGAATTGAAGACGTAATATAAATCAATAACGTTTATCCTATAATGACATTAAGAAACCTTTATCCAGGCACAACCCCAGGTACAAGTTCCCAATTCACATCCTACATCAAGTACTGTTGTAATCGAGGAGAAGAAGTTTCTTCTCAAGCAGATCAAGCCACCCGAGTTTGACGGGAGAGGCAGGTCCATCCAAGATGATGCTGAAATTTGAATTGAATCCATGGAGGATTACTTCAAAGCAGCTGGTACTATACTCACCAATCCGGCTATGCTCGCCAAGCTAAAGCTCACCGGCAAAGCCAGGCTTTGGTGGAAGAAATGGTGCAGGGATCAAGGGATCGCGGAGGGATCCGTTACTTGGGAGAAGCTGAAGAAAGCCATGTAGGGAAGATACTTACCACCTGCATATCGCACGCAGAAAATGAATGAGTTCTATGAGCTAAAATAGCTGGGACTCATTCTTGATGCATATTATTCTAAATTCATCTCACTTTTAAAGTATGCACCGCAAATGGACATGACACAGCAGGTGTCCAAATTTTGTGTTGGCTTAAATCCATCAGTAAATACCCATCTCAAATCTATGCATCCATCAGATCTTCAAGACCTTGCTGTGCTAATCCTAGGAAGGATTCTTTGAAAGATCCCCCGACGGAGGGGGGAGCAATGTGAGCAAGAGTAGAGCAAAAATGAAAAGTTATGCTATCTAGCTAGTAGATTGTTATAATTAAGTAAGTTTCTATGGAAGAATACTTCAGAGTAAAACAATAGAAATGGTCAAGTCTCTAAGCAAGTGTACCCATTTTGGGCACATATATTTTTCTTTCAAACTGAGTTCTGATTAGAAATAAGTTGATTGTTAGGCATTAATGTTGGCATGGTGTGTTGACAGGTCACCACCATGGCAGGACATGACAAAGGGCTCAAACTCCCGTTCTCTGAAGAGGAAATGACCAAATTCAGCATCAGCATCGAGACGCGAGGATTCAATCAGTTCACTTTCAAGCACACACTAAATCTGGCCGAGGCCATCCTGGAGGAACCCGCGATCAAAGACTCGGTGGACAGATGCTACCTCCACAAGTACGTGGAAAAGGTGGGGCAGGCTGTGGATTACAGCATGTGTGTAAGCGCTGTTTCGCGTGGGTTGACTTACCTAGCCAATAGCCAATCATAGAAGCTTGGATTGTATTCGAGTTGGGCATGACAATCAAGAGTAGATGGTTGGATGGAGACTTGGGAAATGTAGGTCAAAACGTTGTGGAAGAGATCTCCAGTATTGAGGCGACTGGCAACATGTAATTCCTCTTCGATGAGAAATTGGTCAATGTAGGGGTGGGCGAGCACATGGTCATCCAAATGCTGATTATGGGTGATGGCGAAGACCTAAACGAGATAGGTGCCACATAAGTGGGGTCATATTCGATAGTTTTAACTGCCCTGCGTTGCTCAGCATTGGTCATTATTCGACAACCTTTTTTCTCCCATTGGATCCTTAGCGTAAACCACTGCTGCAAGAATGTGGAAGGTGAGCTTGCCATCTGCGTGAGCTCTTGCAACTCCTATTCAGGAGCAGAACGAGGAGGCTTACGATACGAAGTGATAAGTCTTCTGAGGTTAGCTTGATCCTTCGAGATTTCATCATTTGCTATCAGTTCGGCATAATTTTGGGTACTTTAGTGGTCATAAGTTTGTATTCCTCCCAAGTGCATGGTAATGCACGAACATCCGAAGCAAGTGTTTCGTCAAGAAGGCCTAGGTCTAGCCTCTCGTAGCTTCTAGCAAATGTAATGAAAGTTTCGTCTAATATTTTAATGCAGGTTATTAAGTCATCCCCAGAAGTTGCGGCAAGGTCCTTAGCCAAGGAGAGGAAAGGTCGTATCGCGTATGAAGGTTTAAGACCCGCTGGTAGGGATGGTGAAACTGGACTGGATAGTTGTGACTCCCTCATCGGTGTCACGGGTTGGGCCTTGCACTCTGAAGCACTTTGAGGTGCTGCAGGAAGGTCCGTAGGCATGGGGGTTGTGCTAGGTTCTGAGTGGGCAGTCATAGTGGTTTTTAAGTTCTCTGGATTAGGTAGGTTTATGGTCTGTGGCATTTGCTTTGGTCGATAGATGAGCTGAGGCTTGCTAGCCACAACTGGCCATGGCCTGCTAACTATGTTGTCGGCGCCACTTGTGTAAGCCTCTCTCATTAGGGTGAGGTTGCTTGTAGATGAGCTTCTTAGCTGGCCATTTTAAGGCACCCAAATCCAGGGATTGCACTCGTAGTATCCTTGTGCCCGCAAGAGATCTTTGGGAATCCAGCGCGGCGCGATTGTGTGTCTACGGTGATAGCGCCTAGACTGCCTTTTAGGTCGGGACGATTGATAATTTTAACGTTTAGGATCATACTTGGGTGGTCTACCCGGATGTGGTCTTTGCCGTTTTGGCACCCATAGATACTTGGACTCTTTGGCCTTGTGAGCGCTCTTGGTGGGTTTGGGCCTATGGTCGGGAGCCCGGTATGAGGCCGTAGTTTCCGTCTGTTCTGACTCGGTCTGAAGCATGGTCGTAGGGGTTTCTACTGGTGGCTTCGTAAAGGTGGGGGAATTAAGACATCCCTTTTTGAAGGTCGTTACTATGCGCACATCGCCGATAGCAAGATGTATGCGGTTTAGGTTGTAATTCACATTGCAGTTGGTTTGCTTCTTGAAAGTGCGACCCAATATTGACACATTGCCAGCTCCTTTAGTGTCAGGTAACACATGGAAGAAGATTGGTAAACTTTCAGACTCGATGGAAATGACCACCTTGCACTTCCCTAGGAGTGGATAAGCGATACCCCCAAATGGGGTGAGTTTAGCATTTGTAGGCTGTAGTTTCGATTGACCAATGCATGTCCAATGGTCATGCGTCAAGATGTTGTAGTCGGTACCTTCATCAATCAAGGCTTCGAAAGAGTACACCGCTCCTGTTGCGACTATGATCCGCAGGTACGCCGGTGCCACTGCTTCTTCGTCTTGATCTGTAAGGTCAATTACAGTAGCCATGCAGACGTTCAGTGGGGGTTCTAGCATGGGTGGCTCATGTAATGGATCTGAAGGAGGATAGTACTTCTTAATGCGGCTGCCATTAAAAAAGCCTATTCCTTCACCGTCAAGTGTCTCCAACTCGACATTCCCGGTCCTACCGATCATGCGTACTCTGAAAGGCTCTAGCCCCCAAAACTTCATCTTCTGTTTATGTCCTTTTACCAAGTACAGTAGAACAAGGTCCCCTTGTTTGAATTCTCGCTGCTTGACATGCTTGTCAAACCACATTTTTCGTCGAGCTTTTTCACAAATCAGAGAGTGAGTGGCGAGGAGTCGGGTCTCCCTTAAGCACTCGAGTTCCACCAAGCGGTTAGTCCAAGCCTCTCTTCCCTCCCAATGCTCCTGGACTGCTAGCCTCAAACTAGGGATGAATAATTCTAAGGGCAAAATGGCTTCAGTTCCGTACGTCAGCCTAAAGGGTGTCTGTCCTATAGCTGTTTTATAAGCTGTGCGATAAGCCCACAAGGCTAGCTTATTGTCCCAGTCACTTCTCGAAGTAGACACGACTTTTGTAAGCATGTTGACTAGGATTTTATTTGTGGATTCGGCTTGGCCATTAGCGTGAGGGTAATAGGGAGAGGACTTCCGATGAATTATTAGGAAGATAGAGAGCAAGTGGGCAATCACTTCATTAATGAAATGTGTGCCTTGGTCGCTTACAAGTTCAATTGGACAGCCAAACCGTGAAATGAATCGCTCCCACAAGAACTTTGCGGTGGTCCTAGCATCGTTCTTCCTCGTGGCTCGTGCCTCTGCCCATTTTGTTAGATAGTCGGTCGCCATTATGATGTATCAAGCTTGGGAATATTATGCTGCAGGACTGACAGGTCCAATGAAATCGATGCCCCATTTTTCGAAGGGTTGTCGGGCTATGACAGGGGTCAAATCCATCTTGTCCTTTCACACAGGCACTTTGGTCCTTTAGCACTCATCGCAGTGCTTTGCAAATCTAGCTGCATCGCGGAATAGGGTGGGCCACCATAGCCGGGATTGTAGCACCTTTCGGGCTGTTGTGTCCCCGCTAAAGTGTCCTCCAGCAATTCCCCCATGTGCTTTGTTCAATGCATCGTGCATCTCGTGCTCACACATGCATCTACGCAGTAAACCGTCTTGTCCCAACTTCTAGAGTTGGCCAGTATCCGTTGGTATGGCTGAATTTTCAAGATAAGCCTCTTCAGCCTGGCCTTCTCAATGGGTCGCTCTGGTAGTCCATTTTCTAGCACTTGCACTATGTCATCGGCCCAATACGGCGTCAGGTCTGCTTTAAATAATTCTCGCTCACTAGACAAGTTAAAAAGATGGGCGTCCGGAAAATCGTCAGGCACCCCTTGCCCAGTGGCTTCTCCTGTGGGTATGCAGGACATGTGGTCAGCCATGTAGTGCTGCTTTCCTTTGCGTACAACCACAAAGAAGTCAAACTCCAGTAAAAGGAGTAACCATCTAGCTATGCGCCCCGTAGCGCAAGGCTTGTTCACAAGATACAGTAGGGCTTGATGGTCAACAAAGAAGACAAAGGGAGTGGCCAACAGGTAATGCCTAAATTTCTTTACCACAAATACCATGCCCAACCCCTCCCTCTCCGTCATGGAATAGTTCATCTCAGTCTCTGTGAGCTGCCTACTGGCAAAACTCACTGGGTAATCCAAGTTATGCTCACTAGGCTGGCATAGCACGGCTCCAATAGCAAACTTAGAGGCGTCTATGTGCACATGGAATGTTACGTTCTAGTCTGGGGCTCGCAAGATTGGTGCAGTCATAAGAGCCTTTTTCAACTCCTCATATGCACGCTGGCATTCCTCCGTCCACTCAAACACTATCAATAGCTTGTACAATGGTCTAGCTATTAGTGCATAATTTAGCACAAATCGTCGATAATATCCAGTGTGTTCCAAGAAGCACTGAACTCCTTTGTAGTTATCAGGTGGTGGTAAGTCAACAATGACTCTGACTTTGGAAAAGTTAGTAGTAATGCCGTTCCTTGACACTACGTGCCCTAAGGTGCGTCCGTGTTTTACCCAGAATTGGCCCTTTAAGGGGTTCAACGAGAGGTGGTACAGCCTACACCTTTCAAAGACAGCTCTCAATTTCTCCAAGTGTTCGACCCAACTAGAGTGTAAACATAGGTCGTCTACGAACACTTTAGTTTGTGCCTAAGCATGTCCTTAAAAATAGTGCACATTAGGCGTTGGAAAGTTGCAGGTGCGTTCATTAGCCCAAAAGGCATGACAATGTAGGCAAACACACCCCATTCCGTGGCAAAGGCAATCTTGTGCCTGTCGTCGGGGTGCACTTGCACTTGATTATAACCCGAGAAACCATCCAAAAAACTGTAGGCTTCCTTCCCTGCTACCCTCTCAAGCATATGCTCAGTGTAAGGTAAAGGATAGTTATCCCTTTTCGTAGTGGCATTCACCTTTTTGTAGTTTACGCACACTCGGATTTTTCCATTTTTCTTCATGACAATCACGATAGGTGATACCCAGTCCGTGTGCTCGATCTCATATATGAAACCTGCCCTCATGAGTTTATCAATCTCCTCCTTCACTGCATGGGCATGCTTGGGATTCATGGGGTAAGGTAGTTGTTTCGTTGGCACTGCATCTGGAACCATTGGAATGTTATGAGTCACGACCCTAGGGTTAACTCCCTTAAGTTCGTCTAATGTCCAGGAAAATACGTCAATGTACTCTTGTAGGAGCGCAACGAGTTTGGTCTCTTCCTCCTCCCCTAAGTCCTCTGCAACGAACACGGTCTTGGTTTTTCACCTTTCCCAGCCAAGTTAACCTCCTTGAATTTGGCGGGTTCCTCGATCGGTTCACTAGTCTGACCTTGTCTTTTTGCACCTAACAAGACCACCACTCTGTCACCCTTTGTGAATTTTGTAAACCGTTTGGGCAGATCCTGTGGTTTCCTCTACCTTTCCGCTTCTGAGTCCCTTGCTTGCTTCCTGGCCTCCTCTTTTAGCCTCCTATGCCTCAGGTGGACTGGCAAGTCTCCCTTGGTGTGTTTGACCTTAGAGGGTTGTGGTATCTCGGGATCACTCTCAGTGCTAACTTCTGACTCTGAGTTGAACTCGCATCCCTCACTTGAGGAAGGTGTTTCCCCGGGGGGTCGTAGTTCCGAAGGTGAATCTGTCTTGAGCACTGGGATTACCCATGGTTGTGTACTCTGGCTTGCTCGTAATCCACGGCTCCTATTCGTTCTAGCCAGGATCTGTCACACTCCATTACCATGACTCCTTTTTTGTTTCGACTGATCCCTTCTTTACTAGGCCTCAAGTCTGCCCTGATTTGTTCTATCGCTTTTCCCTCCGTGTCGTACTCTATTGTGTCTACCTCTTCTTCACTCTCTTCTCCCGTATAGTGACAGTCCTCATACTCCTCATCATCCGGGTCCTGTCCTTCTGACTGCTCATCATCCCCTAAGCTTCCCTCTTCAATCTCATTGTCATCGGTAACTAAAGCCCAGTTATATAACAAGTTCAGGTTGTGGACCTTGGTCCATTTCCATTCTGGTTTAGCTAAAAGGTCACGTAGAGGTTTTAAGTTAGCAGACAAATTACCATCCAATTTATCGGTCAGATACTCTACGATTTCCTGAAGCTCTAATTTGCTGTTGGGGATGCGGGATGAGGCCGGTTTGCCTGGGTTGAGTGAGCTTCCTGCCATCATGCAAAGCGGCACAACTGGCTCCTCAGTTGGCATGGTTGCGGCTTTAGCAACCTGCTGATGTGGCCCTTCCTCATCCGAGAATGGTAGGTCAATGGTTGCCAAAACATGCATCCAATCCCTCTCATCCTTAGGGCAAGGAATATATCTAGCGAGCGATCCATAAGGCTTGGTCGTTTGAGTATCGCCTTTTAGCATAGCCGCCATGGCAGCAAGGTCAATAGGTGTCGTCGTCCAAGTGTCCATCTCTACCCTCACTGCACTAGTTCTATTCCCTAGGAAAATCAATCCATTGCCCCAGTCCTCTATGACTCGTGCATTCCTCATCCAAGGTCGGCCTAATAGTATGTCGTAATCCACTCCCTTCATGACAATGAAGTTTACCGAAAATTGCACACCGGCAATCTTTATCGGCCAATTCTTTAAGACCCCAAATGGTCTTATCCTCATTCCGTTTGCTAGCGTGACATTGAATCTAGTAGTCTCTACAGGAGGGTTTTCCCATGCCTCTAGGACCGCATGGTTTAGCACATTAACACTGGCACCTGTGTCTACAATTCCTTTTCGAGTCATGTCTCCTAAGGCTAGGACGGGTAAAACTGTGTGCATTTCAATGCCTTCCCAAAAAGCATTGATATGCAAAGACTTAGGATCTCAGTGTAGAGTTAGACTTGGGATCCGTGTAACTGTATCATGATCTTGCAGATCAGTATCCGCAAGTTCTGCATGTCCCTCGATCGAGTCTTTTAACTTCTGCCACAAGGAGTGGTTTTGCCTAAGCAGATCCTCCAAGCTTAGAGTTATTGGAGTGGACAGCAAGGTTGTGAGGAGGCTACTAGACCCTTGTCTTCCTCTAAGGCTAGCAGTTCTAGGCCATGCATTCAGTCTGCCCTGGTAAGTTTCCCCCCGGCCTTGCCGCTGAGTTGCTCCTAGTGGTGCATGTATGCTCCCAGCCTGTGGTTCTAAGGATGAGACTGGTGTGCTAACACTGGAGAAGTCGTCCATAGGGTCTTCCAATATGGGTTCAGCATCCTCGAGGTGCTTTTGGGCGTCCTTGACCCACTCCTTGACCTTGGCTATAGCTTCGAGTTGCCGTTTGGGGTGGGGATATTCCCCTACCTTGGCACTCCCTAGCTCTGTTGTCTTAGGAGCCGAGGTCTTTGCCTCTACATCTGTGACCTTCTTTCCCGTTACCAGCGTAGTCGTTTTCTCGATTTTAAGGGTTATCATTGCCTTGACTCTCTTTTTCCATCTCCTCTGGCTTTTCTTCCCTATTGAGGTTGCATCGAGGTTACTTGGCCCTAGCAAGGATATGCCTGCTTGTTTCATTTGAGCTCGCGTCATAGCATGTAGCGGGATGGGCGTATCCTCACTACCAAAAGTTTCCACTCTAAAGAGCCCGAAAGGCACCGATGGCATGTTGGGCAGTGCTCATTGATGGCTTCCGCCTAGGACAGTCGGGAAACAGATGTGTGATTCCATACTCTATGCATCGGAGATCCGCTTTGTCTTTGTTAGCTTGTTCTCACTTTGGGCAGTGCGATGAAATGTGGCCTGGGTGGCCGCAAGTCCAGCATGTGACTGGATCCTGGCTAGGCCCTCCAAAACCTTTGCCTCATCCTCTTCCTAAAGCCATCACTAGCACTGGCCGATAGTCCATCAGGACTGGGTTGCCCTCCTCGTCGTAGGATATGTACGGATTGACATAGGTCTCTTCCTCATTAGGCTCCTCCACAAAGTGAACAGGAGCATCGCTAGGTGGGTGAGCCACAAAAGGCCCTAGTGGCCTGGATATACCCGTTGGGTTCATCTCCAGCCTAGGCACGACAGGTCTTGAGTCAGTTGGTGCTGGAAGAGCTAACTGGGTTCCCCTGCAAAGAAATTAGGTGGCCTATTACCTAAGTATGGAGGGTTGTACTACTACGTATATGGGAATCTCCTCAGCGTTCTGCAATGTGCTGCATCATGCCCAAATCTACCGCAATTTGAGTATGGTCGAGATCTAGGATCTTGGCACTCAACTGAGAGGTGATTCCCACCGTAGTACACACATTGTACGTGCAATCTCACATGATTTCTAACTAGCTCTTGCAATCGTGCAATCTCCATTCTCATCTTTGCCATCCCTTGGTCGTGGTCTACACTCTTTCCCTTATCGTGCATGCTAACAGTTGCTTTTTCCCCCAAGGTGGTTGATCTCTCAGGGTCCCTCTGGCTTGCACTATCTCGGTTGGTAATCCTCATGCTACGTTTCCTGAGTTGATCATCTACGCATATTGCCTCCTCGAAGACTGGAGCTAGCATGTCTCGTTGTAAGGTGGAGTTACTGGCCAAAGCCTTGTAGAGCTCCTCACTCCGAATCCCGTTCATGAACACTGTAGACAGTGCCCTCTCAGTAGGTCGCTCATTGGCAGGGATTCTCTTGTAGAGGCTACGCACCTGAGTAACGTAATCCCTAACGTCCTCCTTCTCCCTTTGACTGATATTCATCAACCTAACAATGAGGTTATCTGAATATCGTGCCTCAGAAAACCTCTTGATGAAGAGGCCCTTAAGGCGAGCGAAGTTTGTACGTTCTGCGTCATCCAGAATAGAGTACCAGGTCCTCCCCTTGTCGCCTAAGCACAGGCCGAAGGCTTGAGCTCGCTGCGCAGGGTCAGTAAGACCGTTTGCCTCACATACTTGCTCGAACTGCTCCATGAAGCTGTAGGGGTCACTACTAGGTTCGTATCGAGCTAGTTGTTTTGCTACTATGAGGATTCTAGCCCACCCTTTAGCCCCTTCTGTGACTCCCAATCTTGACAGTAGCGTGGTGGCTAGGGCAGTAGCACTCTGTTCCACGGATGTATTGTCCATGAGTCACTTTGCTACCAGTTCACTCAACGTCATGCCAGCCTCTGCTGCTCGTTCCCTCTCTACGTTTGGTCTGGACTTGGCTGCCCTAGCTAGGTCTAGTACTCGTCTAGCCTCGTACATATCCATGTCTTGCTGCAGCCTTCTAGCCCTTTGCTCATGGTTGTAGGCAATTATGCCTTCCAGCGCTCTCTTGATAGCTCTTCTCTCTTCTTCCAGGTTAGCCACTACTTCCTCTACAGATCTACCTTGGATCATAGTCCTGGTGAGTAGATTGTAGTCATGGACCAATTCCTGGACCGAGGTTGGAAATTCTCCTAAGTCTAATTGATCTTCCCCTTGTTCACCTCTTGATCCTGACATTGTTTCTGCTTCCAGCTCCACAAGATTGTCAATGAATCCAATCAGCTTCGGCAGCTTCCACTCCTCTATCTTGTTGCTGCCCATGTCTTTGGATCTTCTCCAGGTACTCCTAGTAGGGCACTTAGGCACCTGTCTAAGTCTTGGGGGTCTTCTCCTACTAGTGGGTTCCTTAAGATTATTAGATATCCAGATGCGTTCCTTGTTATTTGCAAGCAGTGGCGATCCTTACTCACACGTTGTGCTTAGTGCTTTTGTGATGCTTGGTGCGAACATAGGCTTTTCTCTTTTCTTGCTGTGCAGGTTTAGTGGAGTACAAGAGTGAAGTGCCGATGCAGAAAGCATTTCATGCAAACTCCACCTTGTTTCTACCCACGTTCCCTGCCTAATTTGAGTTTTCAACTCAGTTTCTGCTATCCTACGGTCTTTCCGCACCCTAAGTTCGATTAGTCTCTGTGGTTCTAATGGTCAAACTGGGTCCTGGGGGCGTTCAAGGTTGCGTCCTGGGGTCAGCAAGGCCAGAAAAAGATCCTTATCTTTTTGTTCTGGCAAGATGGTCCGATTCTGGGAATCGGACATAGCTGGTCCGACTTTGGAGTCGGACGGTCCGATTCTGGCAATCGGACCGGTCTGGTCCGACTCTAACAATCGGACGGGGTTGGTCCGATTCTGGGAATCGTCCGACCCTGGTGGTCCGATTCTAGGAATCGGACCAGGAGGATGGTCCTACTTTTGAAGTGGTCCGCCGACTATGGATTGGTCTGAGTCTCGCCCCAATGGTCCGACTATGATGGTCCAATTCTAATGAGCAGTCCGTGTGCCACGTGGCATGTCCGATCAGGTTGGTCCAATTCTTGAGAATCGGACCGGTCTGGTCCGACTCTCTCTCAGTCGGACGGTCCAATTCTGGGAATTGGACGGTCCAACTCCAGAACTTGGGTGGTCCGATTCAGGGAATCAGACCACTGCGGGTTGGTCCGACTGTATCGGCGGCTGTCGTGATTCCGGCGCGTTTGAATCCTTCCTAATGCCTGCTGCACTCAATCACCACGGACTCCACTGATTAGAGCACTAATGGAACACACCCGACTCACTTGAAGCAGCACGAATCAAATGCGCCTAGAATCGGGGTCGCGTTTCCTCGTCCTATGAACCAGAAGCTCTCTCTCTCTCTCTCACACACACACACACAAGACCAACTAAAGAAATGAGGTCTGTCCTGGCCTCCCAAGCCTCTTAAGGTCCTTTCCCAGCACTGCAAAACCTTACAGCCATCTCCATGTCCCTATTTCACCCAAAAACTAGAATCTGGTCCCCTGTTTTCCTGTTTCCAGCAGCAGCCAGAACCTCTGTTTTCTGTTTTCTTGCCCTAATCTAACATTAATCTAGTGCAGGCAATATGAAAAACAAAAATGTAGAATAGTAGTCCTAATCTAATGCTTCCAACAAACCCAAATACTTACATGTTCCATGGATTAAAACCTCCTAAATATCCTAGTTATCTCGAGCACTAGTTTAGGCTGCAAACCCTACTTCCATGCTCGATCTGATGCGTGCGACGCTCAAGGCTCGATTCCGTCTGTCCCGGCAATGGAACCAAAATGGAGGGGAGCTTCTAGCTCTACCCCGAGACCTACGGACTACTTATTGCTCAAGTGTTTCGAACCGAGCAGCCATGGCTACCTCTCACATAGCCAACGTACAATGCCTACCTTACGGGTGTAGTGAGCTTACCTTGATGCTCGATCGAGTGCCCTCCTCTTTCTTGCACGCCACGTGCGAGACAAAAGAAGAGAAGAGAGGAGGAGAAGATGAAGAGAGAAGATGGAGAGCTTCTTCTCCAAGATCCCTCACTCTCACACAATCACTCCCTCACTCCCTCACACTCTCTCAATCCCTCTCTCAAGCACAAGCAAGAAGGCAAGAAACAAGAGAAGAAGAAGAAGAAGATTTAGCCACACACAAGAATGAGCTTCCCATTCACTTTTCAAATTTATATACATGTCCTGTTTTCCATGGGCGGTCATCCCCCTTTTTTACATGGCCGACCATTAGCCTAGGCCCATTTCCTCCTTTCCCACCGTTCTAGTCTATCCTATCCCCAACTAATGCATACAATTTGCATAGGAGTGAGCTTGGCACTCTTTTACAAGGTTTTGGAAGTGTTTTTGCACTTAATGGTGTACTTTTTATTCTTTTACTCACCTTGGGCGACTCCAAGACTTCTTGAGGATCGTGCCCGTGCATTTAATTTTTTCCCGGGTCTAGTTGCCATTTAAGGCACCTTTTCTTTTTCTCTTTATCCATTTCCCGCTCCTTCGTGCTGCGGTAAACATTTATCCATTATCCATTTTCTTTTCCCATGAAGGGTGCTCCCACGTCGAACTACGGCATTTGAGCCACAGCCTCTTATACATAACATAGGCTTGAGTTTGCTAGTGTATGCGGAGGGAGCACTTAGCCCAAAATTTTATTGTTGTGGGAGATTGCTTTAAGTTGCTCTTGCACGGGATGTACAGGGTCTAGGATAATTAATATTTCATGCAGAAATATTACATTCTCTCCCCCTTAGAGGAATCCAAATGTCCTCATCTCGAGAAGAACTGGGGGTATTGTTGGTTGAGAGTCCTTTCATCCATCCAAGTGGCATCCTCTTCGGGGTAATCTTTCCACTAGAGAGGTATTCTCTCAAGGTCCTGGATCTCAAATGCCTCTCCCTAACATCTAAGATCCTGCCAGGTCGTAGATCAAGGACTCCTTGGCTAGACATTACAACTTGTTGATCATCAGGCACGTGACTAGGGTTAGGCATATACTTTTTCAATAGACTGATATGGAATACATGATAAACTTTTAGGTTTTCGGGGAGTTGAAGTCTGTAAGCATTAGGCCCTAGGCACTTGAGAACCTTGTAGGGTCCACAATACCTTGGACTTAGCTTTTTGCATTCACCCAAGGATAGGGAACTCTTCTTTGGACGTACACGAATGAAGACCATATCACCTTCAATGAAGGATCTATCTTGTCGTTTCAGGTCCGTGTAAGCCTTCTATCTGTCTTGGGCGGCTTGGATGCCCTGTCTTATTGACTTGATTTGGTCATCCATATCTTCTAGCATCTGCTTTGAAGCTTCAACTCTTCGAAAAGCTTAAAGGACTACGACAGTCGTGCCCATACAATGCTTGAAAAGGGGTCATTTGAATGCTTTGTTGGTAGCAAGCATTGTAGAAAAACTCAACTAGTGGCAAATATTGAATCCACTTTTTGGGTTTGCGACAGCAGTGTGCCCTAAACATATCTTCAATGACTTGGTTGACTTGTTCTATTTGACCATCGGTTTGGGGATGGTAAGTCATATTGAAACAGAGTTGAGTCCCAATGGCCTCAAAGATAGCCTTCCAGAAGTGTGATGTGAAGAGAAAGTCACGATCACTAATGATTCTTTTGGGTAACCCATGTAGTTTGAATATTTTCTTGATGAATAACCTTGTAATGTCTGAGGCTTTATAGTTTGTCTTAACAGGAATAAGATGTGCAACATTGGTGAGCATATCTACCACAACGATAATGGAGTTGCATCCTCCTTGAACTTGGGGCAGGCCAACAACAAAGTCCATACTAATGAATTTCCATTTCATTTGGGGAATGTCAAGTGGTTGCAACTTCCCTGGCATTTTGAACATGTTCGGCCTTAATGCGTCGACAAGACAAACAATCAGTGACATATTTGAGAATGTCACCTTTGAGCCTATCCCAATAATAGCTCTTCTTGATTGCATTAAGGGTCTTGGCATAGCCAGGATGTCTTGAGAAAGGGGAGTCATGGGTTTCCCAAAGTATCTTCTACTTGAGTGATGGCTTGTCGGTATACATAATCTCGTCCTATAGTAGACAAGTCTACTAATGATAGAGAATTCTTGATCCTTTGTTTGTAGCTTCGGGTCTTGATCTTTGATGGGGATCTCCCTTAGCAATTTCTGATAGGTTGGGTCATGGCATGCCTCTTCTTTAGTTAGCTCAAGAATTGGGTTGTTTGGCATGGATACCTTTGTGGTTAGAGATCTTGCTATTGATGGATCTTGCAAAATCAGAGAATTCAAAAATGCCTTGCAACTGAGGGCATCGGCAACTACATTCTCCTTTCCAGGCCAGTATTTGATTTCAAAATTATATTCTTCCAGCACTTCAATCCATCGATGTTGCCTCATATTGAGCTCATTCTAGGTAAAAATCCATTTAAGACTTTTGTGGTCCGTCACTAAGGTAAATTTATTACCTAGCAAGTAGTGTCTCCAATGTTTAAGAGCATGGATGACAGCTAACAACTCCAGCTCGTGGGTAGCATAGTTCCTTTCATGGCTCTTCAGTTTCCTTGAAGAGTATGCTACAGAATGACCTTCTTGCATAAGCACACATCGTAAGGCAAGTGTGCTAGCATCAATTACCACTTCAAACTTCTTACTAAGATCTGAAAGTTTCAGGATGGGTGCTAATACCAAGCTTTGCTTTAGTTTGTCAAAACTAGACTGTTCAGTGTGACCATACAATTGATACTTGCTTCTTCAGTAGATCGGTCAGCGGTGCTGCAATCAAAGCATAGTTTTTGATAAAGACCATGTACCATCCTATCAATCCAAGAAAACTACGTATTTCTTTGATAGATTGGTGTTGGCCACTCCAGAATATCCCTAACCTTGGCCGAATCTACTGAAATTCCTTCTGCTGATACAACGAATCCCATATATTCAATATGTTGCTTGAAAAATGCACACTTCTTCTTCTTGGTATAAAGCTTGTGTGCTCTCATTGTTTCATGATGAATGCGAAGCTGGGGTTCGTGATCTTCTTTCTGTTTGGAGTAAACTAGGGTATCGTCAAAGAAGATGAGTAAGAAGTCATCAAGATAGGGCCTAAAGATATCTTGCATTAACCTGTTGAAGATGGCAGGAGCATTTGTCAGCCCGAATGACATGACTAGAAATTCAAAGTGTCCATACCTTGTGCTGAATTCCGTCTTAGGGTATCTTCTTCCTTGATCCTTATCTGATAATATCGAGACCTGAGATCTATCTTAGAGAAGATCTCCGTACCTTGAAGATGGCCAAGAAGTTCATCTATTCTTGGAATGGGGTATTTGTTTTTAATGGTCGATTGATTCAACCCTTTTTAGTCAATGCATAGCCGAGGTGTTCCATCTTTCTTCTTTTGGAACATCACTGGAGCTCCCCATGGTGAACTGCTAGGATGGATGTAGCCTTGGTCTAGCAGTTGCTTGAGTTGCTCCTTCAGCTCAATCACTTTCGGGATGGACATTCTATATGGTCTCTTTGCAATTGGTGTAGATCCTGGTGCTAGCTTGATTTCATGATCGACTTCCCTTTGAGGAGGAAGTTCACTCAGCTCTTTAGGAAATACGTCCGCGTATTCCTTTAACCATGAAGGTTCTTCCCTAGACTCCTGATTCTGATCTAGCTTATTTAGCATAATAAAATAGACAGGTAGCTCCTTTCTAACTCCTTTTATTATCCGTATTGCTTTGGCCAGTTGAACTTTTGGCTTCCCAGCCTCTCCTTGAGTTATGACTAGTTTCCCTCCATAATTTCGGAAGGAGACTTGGCCCTTTCCACAGTGAATGTGGGCATCATTGGGTATTAACCAATCCATTCTGAGCAAACATTCGTGGACACCTAGGTTCATTACCCTGAATCTGACCGAAGTCGACTTTCCACCCAATAGGAATTTCACCTTAGCAGTTTGTCTGGTACAAGAGACCTGACGACCATTTGCCAATTCCACAAGTAAGGTAGGTGCATCTTTTGTGGCTATTTCTAATCTTTTTGCAGAGACTGGTGAAATGAAGGAATGTGTAATGCCATAATCAATCAAGGTTTTGAAGCTTTTACCTTGATAATCCGATGGAGTTTGAATCACCGAAAATTGGAGATTCGGGCCTTTCTTGTGAAGAGCGGCATGAACTATTGCCCTCTCAAAGTCAGCTTCCATGGTTGGGTCTTCATCATCACCAAGCTCCTTGTAGGCAACACTCAAGGTTCTCCCTCTGGCCATGACGATGGGTCCTTGACCATGGGTGGCTCCTTGGAATGGCCCTTGATGTTGTCCTCTGCTAAGCTTGGGACACTGCCTTTTAAAGTGACCAGGCTCATTTCAATGGAAGCAACGGAGATTGTGGCATTACCTTGTGCAGGAACAAAGTTCTTAGCAGCATTCGCCCTAGCTTTCTTCCTTTGTGCTTGATTTTGGCCCTGCGTTCTCTTGGTCTGAGACCTATACACTCCCTTGTTCTGATCCTTGTAAGACCAAGTCCTATTAAATCTTGGCTTGGTCTGCACCTCCTGTATTATTGGTGTAGCTCCTGACCCTTCCGAGATCCCTTGGTCTCTGCACCATTGCTTCCACCAAAGTCTTGCTTCGCCGATAAGCTTCAGTTTGGCGAGCATCACTTGATTAGCAAGTGCAGTACCTACTGCATTGAAGTAATCCTCCATGGATTTGATCCAGACCTCGGCATTAGTTTGGACGATCCTCCCCTTGCCATCGAATTCTGGTGGCTTCATTTGCTTGATAATAAACTTCTTCTCCTGAATTACGACCGTACTTGATGTAGGGGTCACATACTAGGAATCTGCACTTGAGGTTGCGCCTGGATAATAAGATTCTTTAAGTTAAAAATTTGCTAAGCATTTCTCACATTACATTAACATGCACAGTTCAACCTTTAGCCAAGTGACCTAATCACTTAACTTCATTACTAACACTTCAGCCATGACAAACAGTGATAAAAAGTCTATTTTATTCATATGGACATAGTTTGGAAATGTAGAACAAGCTGATTGGCATATCAATTTGTGGAGAATAAGATTGTGTTACATTCAACTACAGAAACTGAGTAATAATATGGAGTGGGGTCATGAATTTTCAAGAATCGATAGGTCATAGGAAGCTTAGGGTATCCTTTCCTTTGATATCCGTTCTTTTCGTAATGCCCCAACACCTTGATTCTATCGGTAGGGATTATTTGAGTCACTTCCTCGTACACATACTTGTTTTGCTTGATCTTTCGACCACTGACATGTAGGGTTGCGTTTGCATGAGTCTCAACAAAGATGGATAGCTTCACGATCTTTAATTCCTCTATCCACTTGATTCTCTTCAAGTGGGTTTGAAGGTACGCAAGTCAGTGGGCAGCTATGTAATAAATTCTTGATTCACCCGTCTATCTTTGTTCCACGTACTGGGGTGAAGGCTTGTAGAAACGATATAGGATATTCATCATACCTAGCCTCCTTCGATAATCCGAGGCACGCATCGCAGTCATAAACATAACCTGGAATACCAAGAATTTGTTCCATGCTTTGCGACTCTGCAAGCCAACATCGATAAGTAAATAAGAAAATGTTCTTAACAACAACATTTGCTTTACTTCTCCTCATTATTTTTCCTTGTAAATATTAGATCTCGTTGGTTCACTTTGATAGCAACTGTAACGTGTCCCCCTTTTTCCTTGTAGGACATGTCTTAGCAGCCCATCATGAAGAGAGTCCAGAAAGCGCTGCTCGGTAGTCACATGGAATGTCACAGGGTTTGCGATCTAGGTCTTCCCGATTCTGCCACGAAGCAGAAGCATTCTGGCCGATCCCACTTAGGACCGACCTGAATCAGGGTTTTCGTAATGGTCAAGTTCCTAGAAAGTAGCTAGCATCAGACCCTAGACGAACTACTTTACACAAAAACATCAGGGTTGAAGCGGATTCATGCTACATTTAGTTCAAGGAGAATGGGAAACGAGAGGGATGCAAAGCTCGACCTCTCTGCCCGTAAGGCATAGTCCCATTCCATTCCCCTAAAACAGCACAAATCGAGACTCTAGCTCTATAGATTCTAGGTCATCGTTACCTTGCTATTAATTTCCTTTGAGAAAAGTTCTCAGCCAACAGGGACCACCCTTCCGTAGGATGGACCCAGGGTCACATCCACCGCACTTTTCTTGGGTTCTTTAGTTATCTAATTACATACCACATTTAGTTTGACAAGCAAAAACAACTTCCTTAATTAACCAATTAATCACTGGTTCCTTCATGTAACTTAGACAAAGTGACATAGAAAAACAATGTCAAGAAAGTTCCTTTTCAACATTTGATCTTTATTTATCAATCTTTGGAATACATCATATAATCTAGCCCGAAGGCTAATCCATAATCCGCCCGAAGGCAATTCCAGCACTCCTCAGGGATTGCTATTCCAAGTTCCGCCCGTAGACTAGTATGCAGGCCTCGAGATCCAATCTTGAGTCACATCGACCTCTTGTGCAGAGTCCGGAGGCAAGGGATTTACGGCCAGAGCCCCCCTGGAACCCAAGCGTCCTCCTGCTCCAAGTAGCACCCACGGAGAGACCCCTCGCCGCGGGTTCGGTCCACGTACCCAGTGCAGCTAACAACCCCCTTGGATAGGGTCAGGCAGACAGTCGGGGGTAACTAATGTTGCCTCTCCCTCCAGGCTTTCAACCTAAAGCATTAGTTATTTTCCAGCATTAGTTCCTTGAGCAAAGAATTACAAACAGTACTCCTAAGTGTACAAACACAAACACTCCAGTGGTTGCTTATGCGGCCAACTGCTAAGGTGTGAATCCTTCTTTCCGAATACATCCAGCATTTGATCTGGGATCAATTGCGACTTGGCAAGATCCCAACGGTCTTGTAAGCTTGGTTGCTTGTATACCCTCTTTTCTTGTATTAGGGTTTTTACCCTGTTAACCCAAATTGTCAATACTTTAGGTTTCCATATATTATGGTCAATAAATCCAAATCCTGGACAATCTCGTTGTCCTCACTTGATTGGTCAATTGCTTGCTAGGCAATTCATAATTTCCTTAACTTGCCAAATCATCCCCAAGGAAGAGTGAAGTAGCAGGATGACTACTCATTCTCTAGAAACTTAAACTTGTACTTAGAACTCGTCAACCTTGTTCTAAAGAGTGGCAATTCTATTTTGTGATTTAGACACAAAACCATGCGACGTTGCAACTTGTTGCACAAGATAGGTGTTGCACCTAACTTGTGGGATTATTTCTCCCATCACACGGTATTCCTTGGTCAAGAATACCTTTGACCAAGATATAGGGTTTGGGAGTCCTATTGACCCAATCCAACCCTAACCCTACTAGGCCGATAACGCTTTGGCCCTAGGGATCCTAAATTCATACGGAGGTTTAGTATTTGGTCAATTGATCCTTAGGGTGAGAACCCTAGATCATTCTTGCATGGGCGTTTAGCTAACCCTAACATTTTGTGAATGTGGACAGGACCTTTAAGATTGGAAATATTAGGTTCGCAACCCAAGTGCGATACTAGGCAGAATTTTAATGTAACTTAACCTTACCTAGCACTTTGAGGTGATCGTCATAAGCAATCTAATTGTACCTTTATGATTCTCATGTAAGCTATTCAATTATCCTTTTTAAAGACGATCATCCTTTTTAAATACGATTAGAGACGATCATCCTTTTTAAAGATGCAATTTCTTCCTTCTAAATTAGCAAGTACCTTTCTCTAGAAGATGCAAACAATTACAAGATATAACATTCCATGCAAATATGCGATTTCAAGACCATAGACTTTTTCCTTCTATGCAGCTATAAGACCTACAATGATCGTTACTTTTCCTTGCCCTAAACTATTCAGAGTTAACTCTTATAAACCTTACATTGAAGCAACGAAATCAAAGCTTTAATAATTTTAATGAAGATGCATTCAAACTTTGATAAGAGAAATCCATGCATGAGCAAATGCCATGAGTCCATCTTTGACGTACTCCTTCCTTTAACACTTAACTTGACCCAAAATGAACTATCATCGCATGCAATTTGCAAGGTACATAAATCCTTTCCATGCATTGCAACTACTCGGACAACATTTAATGTCCGTTTATGATTACCTTAATCGCAAGACACAACCAAGAATTAATTACATAAATACGTTACGAGTTACATGTCCTATCCTTTGTGAGGTGCAACAAGATGCCTTTGCACAATTCTGTCTTTTTACTTATGCATCATGTGTTTGGGATTGCAACTTGACCACGAAAGTGCAAGAAATTTCAAATGCATGACATGAAACTAAATCTTGTAAATTGACGAACAAATAAATTTTCCAATGTGTTTAAACTTGCCTACAATATTTAAATATGCTTAATGCATTTTTTTCATGCGGGACTATTTAATGGAGCTTGGGCATTAGGACTCCGGGCGTTGTCCACTCGCGTGCGAGATTTAAACATAAATTATTAGGAGGGAGGTGAAGATGACGACGACAATGTTGTTGATGATGATGGTGGTGGTGGTGGTGAGGACAATGGCAGCGGCCATGCGGCAACATGATGGCAGTGTGGTGGTGACAGGCAGTAGCACGGTGTCCTTCTGCCTCCTTCCCCTCTCAATCTTGAAAGGGGGGGGGGGGTCATATAGGTTTTGAAGGGGGGGATAGCCACACATGTGGCTAGTTGCATGCCTCCTCCTCCCCCCGTGCTCTCCTACTCCACACCCACTCCTCTCACACCCCTCTCCCCCTACCATGTAACGGCTGAAGGGGAGGGGGTTATTAAAAAAACTTTGCCAAAATTTTATCCATTATCCATTTTCTTTTTCCATGAAGGGTATTCCCGCGTCGAACTACGGCTTTTGAGCCACTGCTTCTTATGCACAACATAGGCTTAATTTTGCTAGTGTATGCGGAGGGAGCACTTAGCCCAAAATTTTATTGTTGCGCGAGATTGCTTTAAGTTGCTCTTGCGTGCGATGTGCGGGGTCTAGGATGATTAATATTTCATGTGGAAATATTACAAAATCAGACATTAACTACTTAAAGCTATTGGCCCTCTTGGCCTAATGAAACAAACAAACAAAATCATAGAGATCCCTCCTTGGAAAAAGGCAGATATACGCAAATATGCTCCATTCCAAGGGAAAAAATAGGGCTCTGAGCCCTAAATTAGATGCATCAAGTTATGGCCCATACCTCTTGCATATATCACAAGAGGCATACACATAATATGTCGTCGGATTTGTCAAGAATTGCGTGGTGGGGGAACTTGCTCAAGATGCTACGCCGAACACACACAGAATGCACAAGGAGAAGCTCACTCAAGAGACAAGAAGAGAGATGGAGGCCAAAACGTTTTCTTGCTAGTTTCTTCTTCTTCTTCCACACACTTTTCAATGTACACAAAGTATAGATAAGATACAACATAAAGGAAAGTGGCCTACTAAGTCAAACAATGCATAACCGATTACACTACTCGAGTGGCGCTATAACTATGCTAGCTATAAATATGTGTAACAACCTGAATATAATAAGTAAAGAGTGAGTGGCCATGTGAGAGTCATAATGACCACCAACATACTAAGTGTAGACATGTGGACCCATCTACCCAGGTGGTTCATCATTAATGTCCGCATGTGTTGAGCTTGTCATCTCAACACTCCCCCTCAAGCTCAACTGCATCTCTGCAACTCCAAATAAGCTTCGAAACTTTTGAAGCTTCTCTGTACCCAATGCCTTCGTGAAGATGTTAGCTATTTGATCCTGTGTGCTGACATATACCAAGTCAATCTCACCTGCTAGTACCTTCTCTCTCACAAAGTGGTAGTGTACCTCAATATGTTTTGTCCTGGCATGGAACATAGGGTTCTTAGCCAACTGTATAATGCTCATGTTGTCACAATAAATGACAGCTGGACCTTCCACATGCACATCTAAATTAGACAATAACTTTTGCAGCCATATTACCTCACATGCTGCAACAACAACACCTCTATACTCAGCCTTTGTACTCGACAATGCAACTGTAGATTGCTTTTTGTTGCTCCAAGGAACTGCTGCACTACCAAGAGAGAACATGTATCCGCTAGTGGATCTTCTATCAGACATACTACCAGCCCAATTTGCACCTGTGTATCCAAACACCTGTACATCTGTACCTGCCTCATAGAAAAGTCCATAATGTATGTGGACTTCACATATCTCAATATGCGTATGACTGCATCCAAATGTGGCTTTTTAGGTACTTGTATAAACTGACTCACAAGACCAACAACGTAGCTCAAGTCTGGCCTTGTAATGGTCATGTAGATCAAAATCCCCACTATCCTCCTGAACATAGTAGGGTCTTCTATCTCATCCCCAACATCAGCACTCAACTTTAGATTCTGCTCCAACGGGACTGAAAGTGGTTTACATGCTGTTATACCATACTTGGACAACATATCCAAGCCATACTACCTTTGGGACAGCCATATACCATCATCACGTCTGATCACCTCAATGCCAAGGAAGTACCTTAGCTCACCTAAATCCTTCATCTCAAACTTCTTCTTCAAAAAGTCCTTGACTTCAGAAATCCCACTATCACTATCACTTGTAATAATCAAGTCATCCACATAGATGACTATGATGACCAAACCTGCATCTCCCTTTCTCACATAAAGTGAGTGATCGGCATCAGAAACATAAAAGCCAATATTGACAAGATACTCTCTGATCTTATCAGACCATGCTCTAGGTGCTTGCTTTAGCCCATAGAGCACCTTCTTCAACCTGCACACATACGTGGGATGCTCTAAATCTTCATAACTTGTTGGTTGATTCATATACACTTCTTCCGGAAAATCACCATGCAAGAAGGCATTCTTCACATCCATTTGCTACAATTTCCAAACTTTGGCTGCTGCCAAAGTGATTACACATCTGCTGATAGTTGCCATCCTAGCAACTAGACTGAAGGTTTCTTCATAATCTATGCCATATGTCTGGGCATAGCCTTTTGCAACCAACCTAGCTTTGTACCTACTAATAGAACCATTTGCATTGTTCTTAATCTTATAAACCCACTTACATCCAATAGTTTTCTTGCCCTTTGGCAATGATACTAGATCCCAAGTCTTATTGGCCTCTAATGCAGCCATCTCCTCATCCATTACTGCATCCCAATGAGCATGACCAACAGCCTCCTCAAAACATGTGGGTTCAACATCCTCAATCACTTTCACCATATAAGCATAATGGTGATCTGCATAACCTTCAAAACCAAATCTTTTAACAAGGTATCTAACCCTGCTAGATTTGCGTACCACCGGATCACTCAATGGAGCTTTTACATTACTATGAGCTCTCTGTACACCTGGTGTCCTGACAGAAGGAATGCCAAGCTCATCATCCAAGCTCTCTAAGCCACTGGAGTCTCCATCAAGAACTGCATCAATGCCATCTGACACTTTATTCTTTCCTTTGTCTTTACCTGTAGTGCTGCTAGATGCACCTGAAGATGTAGAGCTACTCCTTAGTCTCCCAGACCAAGGACTACTAGATGATGTCTCTGGTCCACTAAGATTCCGTGATTCTTGCTTTTTAGCCTGCACATGAGTATCATGATCATCATCATCATCCAATGCATCACCACTAGATACATACCAACCGCTCATTTCATCAAAGATGACATCCTTGCTCACTCTAAACTTACATGTGAGAGGGTTATAACAGCGATACCCTTTCTACTCTAAAGAGTATCCAATAAAGATACATTTTTCTGTCTTTGGATCAAGCTTCTTCAGTAGCTCATCTGGCACATGAACATATGTAACAAAGCCAAATATCTTCAAGTGCGATACATCAGGCTTCTTGCCAGTAAAGCATTCTTCAGGAGTCATACCATGAACTGCAGCTGTGGGAGTTCTATTCATAATATAAACATCAGTATGAACAGCGTCAGACCAAAAATTCTTAGGCATAATCTTTTCAGCCATCAAGGTGTGTGCAACTTCTGCAATATGCATGTTTTTCCTTTCTGCAATCCCATTTTGCTGTGGGATATAACTGCATGTGAACTATCTATTTATTCCATGAGACCTCAGAAAATCACTGAACTCATTCGAGAGGTACTCTCCCCCTCCATTTGACCTCAATCACTTTACTTTCAAGCTTGTTTCTCTTTCAACTGTAGCCTTGAAAGTTCTAAAGTGCTCAAACGCTTCACTCTTTTCCTTCATAAAATATACCCACAACTTTCTAGAATAATCATCAATGAATGTGACAAAGTATGAGCTGCCTCCAAGACATACATTTTGTGTAGGCCCCCAAATATCTGTATGCACAACATCAATGATATTTTTGCTTAAATCTCTATCATGTGAAAAGGGTTGTCTTGTCTGCTTACCAAACTGACATGCTTCGCATACCTTATGAAATTCTGCAACTCTAAATGTAGGCAACCCTTTGGACTGCATTAATTTCAGCCTTTGTATATTTGCATGTCCAATGCATTTGTGCCAAATTTCAATATCTGCAACAACACCTTTTCCTTTAGCATACATAGCAGCATTCATAGCAGGAATTCCAGCATGCAGAGTAAACATACGTCAAGCTCTACTTCCCTTTGCAACCAACCTGCACTTGTCATTGAAGTCTTCTTCAAAGCAACCCTTTGCATTAAATCTGACTTGCAGCCCTTGCTCTACCATCTAACCGACTGACACCAATTTCTTTGTAATAGATGGCACATGTAATACATTTGAAAGACTCTTTGTCTTACCATCATGCAAGGACAAGGGAACTTTTTCAATGTGTGAAATTGGGTGGCATGAATCATTACCTGTCTGCACATAACCTGCATTTTGCAAATCCTGCATCTCTCCAAACCATTCTGCATGGCTGGGATGCACTTGAATCAACATACCAAACATCATCATGTATTCCCTTTCTTGTAACAACATTCAACATATGCTGCATAACAAACAGACGTTCAATTTTGTCTTAATTCTGTCATGAAGATGATGCATAGTTTCCTTGTTGCAAACTTACCACTACGAATATCATCTTTCTTAGCATAACATTGGGCTGCAATATGAACTATTTTGCCAAATAGTGACACACAATACCAGAGTTGTTAGAACCTCTATTCTGCCATCCACCTCTTCCTCTAAAGCTCCCCCTGCCTCTAAAGTTACCACGACCTCCTGAAACCTACATATCGCCAAATTGCTGATTCAATCTGTTTTGCTGGTTGTCACTACCACGTCCTGTACCACGGCCTCTTGAAGAGAACCTACCACGTCCCCTTCCTGAACTGGAGTAGAAAGCCTGGACCTGTTCACCACTTCTTTCACATGTCTCACTTTGCATGTTGATTTCTTCAGTGATCATTAGAGAGACCAACTCATCAAAATCTGGAAATGGCTTTTTGACATATACGGAAGTTACAAAAGACTTCCAAGCCTTTTCATTGTTAAGTCCACCCAAGGTAGACGACACCAAATCATCATCATCGGGCATTGCATCAATCGCTGCCAATGCATCTGCAATGCTCCTTACCTTCAATGCATACTCATTGATAGACATCTTTCCTTTCTTCAATGTATTCAACTCTTACTTGAGTTGAATCTTTCATGCCTTTGTATTTACAAAAAACATACTTTCAAGTATGGTCCAAGCTGCATATGAACTCTCTGCATTTCTGATATGTCCCAGCATATTATTGTCAATTATTGCAAACATCCAATACATGACCTTTTTTTCTTTTGCATTCCATTCCTTCCGTGCCTTTGTCTCTTCTGCAGTTGGATGATCACTCACCTCTGGTTCCTTTTCTTCACCTGACAAAAACTCATAGAGGCATTTTCCAATAAGGAAATTCGTGACACGGAACTTCCATGAAGGGTAGTTGTTCTTGTCGAGCTTCTCAATGATGGGGTTTCCACTTTTCTCTGCCATTATCACAAGACTAGTACCAAACAACAAGCAAATCTTCTGCAATCCTCGACCTGTAGTGGATAGCAATACACCAGACAACCTTTTTCACTGTCTGCTCAACAATACATGCAATCTGCAACCAGTTTGCAGATAAACCTTGTGTTTATTTGCTGATAAACACCTTTGAACTTACAGATCTGAAATATGTAAACTGTGCACCTGTACACGGTAGACACAACTAAAATTGCAGGGTATCTTGAACAGCTGTCCGCAACCTTGCGGCTCTAAAACGGGGCCTGAAATGACCTCGAATGGCCAAAATAGCAGCGGGCAAGCCCTAAAGGCCTTATCTATAGAATTCACAGCACTTTTCGCGCACACCAAATCTCACTGCAATCTGAGATTTTTGCTTTGCCCTACTTTTGGTGCCTCCACAGACACTGTTCAAGAGAAAGAGTGGAAGAATGGGAGAGCTTCTTACCCGTGGCTTGCTTCCTCGAACCTTGCTTCTTCTCCTTCACTTTAGCCTTCGAAATCAGCCTCAATCAGTGGTGCAGCTCTGATACCATGTCAAGAATCGCATGGTGGGGGGACTTGCTCAAGATGCTACGTCGAGCACACACAGAATGCACAAGGAGAAGCTCACTCAAGAGACAAGAAGAGAGATGGAGGCCAAAAAGTTTTCTTGCTGGTTTTTTCTTCTTCTTCCACACACTTTTCAATGTACACAAAGTATAGATAAGATACAACATAAAGGAAAGTGGCCTACTAAGTCAAACAATGCATAGCCGACTACACTACTCGACTGGCGCTATAATTATGCCAGCTATAAATAGGTGTAACAAACTGAATATAATAAGTAAAGAGTGAGTGGCCATGTGAGAGTCATAATGACCACCGACATGCTAAGTGTAGATGTGTGGACCCATCTAACTAGGCGGTCCATCATTAATGTTTGCATCATGTGTTGAGCTTGTCATCTCAACAGGATCAACCTATGGGTCCAAGATAATAGTGGTAGATGGGTCTCGGCCACTCTTCTCATTACGCATATCAACCATCCGCCTGCCATATAACGTGTGGTCTGATAACATTTCCCACAAGCGACGAGGTGCTATCTCATTATTAATAGCAATATTTGGACTAGGATCATAGTTGAAAAAGAGGTCCTCTTCATAAGCAAAATTAGCTAAGGAATTCGCAAACTGATTCCAATAATGTGGAATGAGCTAAAGAGATGCTCTCAAATTCATCAAGTAGGGTTATAGCAGTTCAATGATACATACGAAGGAGAGGATTTCAGACTCTATATGTCCCATTGAGTTGATTTAAGATCAGCTGGGAATCCCCTTTTATTAACAACCGCCTAATACCACCTTTCTTAGCAATATTCAATCCCATAATCAAGGCTTTATACTTTGCCATGTTGTTAGTAAATCCTATCCCAAGATAAGCAGCTAATTTCATTGTAACTCTATGTCGGGAATCTTGGATAACTACTCCAACACTTCCTTTTCTATTAGGGCCCTTGGACGCTCCATCAAAGTATAATGTATACGTCCATATGGCAAAAAACTTTAATCTCCCACACAAAGGTGCCGTCTTCTTACTCAATCACTTTATATTCCTTGCTCCACCAGATAAGCCTCCCCTGATGATATCTTTGCTTGAGATATGGGTGCTCCAAATAAGTGATTAACTGCCCCATCAACCAATTTAAGCTCTCTTGTAGGTCTCAGATCAACCCTAGCATAAACTTGCAATGCATTTAGCGCATTAGCATATTTAGAAACAACAAGGTTTAATCTTATTAAGATTAACCTTATTCTTAAATTCCACTCCTTGTAGATCAGCTAATAAAATTGTGAACTTATTTTTACCTATCCGAACTATCTTATAAGGGCCATCCCATCGAGGTTCCAGCTTTCTTGGAAATAGCTCCCTATGCGCATCGTAATATAGAACTAACTTCCCTTTATTAAAGTATACCTCTTTGCTTTTAGATCATGCAACCGCTTTATCCGACTTTTAGCTACCTCTTGGTGCAACAGACTCTATAGTAGTTTAAGTTCATCCAAGTGGGCTATAGTCGTAAACCACTCAAATAAGGCATCTTCATCACCCAAATAATGATTGATTGCGAATCTTATGGTCGGCAACTCAATTTCTAAGGGCAAGACAAATTGCTCCCCATAAACTAATTTGAATGGGGTGTGGCCAGTAGCTCGTTTGAACGTCATGTTATACACCCAAACCGCCACATATAATTTTGTATCCCAGTCCCACTTCTTTTTGGAGACTATCTTGGATAGGATACCCACAAGCTACTTATTGGTGCTTTCGACTTGTCCATTAGCTTACGGATTCTAGGAGGTCGTCTTGTTATGCTTAATTTTCCATGCTTCAGCCATGCTTCTAATTACCTTGTTTAAAAAATGGGTTCCATGGTTCGATACTATTTCCTTTGGCGGACCAAAACAACAGATGATTTACTCAAGTAGAAAAATGGCAGTCTCTTTTGGATTGTCCTACCTCGTCGCCCGTTCTCTGACCACTTTATAAAGTAATCATTTGCTACTATAATGTATCACTTCTAAGTAATATATGATAGGGTAATCGGTCCCACAAAATCGATGCCCCATTTCTCAAATGGAAGGGTGTCCATAATTGGCATAAGTGGACGCTTCCTATTCTCTCGACTATCATGTCTTTGACATGTATCGCATCTCTTGACATAGTCAAATGAATCTTGGAAGATGGACAGCCACCAATAACCAGCTTGTAAAGCCTTCTGTGCCGTCAATCGCCCAGCAAAGTGCTCCACAAGCTGAGTCATGGCACTCTTCCAAAAAAAAGGGAACCTTGACAGGCATCACACATCGGCGATAGATATCATCAACACCTTGCTGATATAATGTCCCTGCAATCAAGGAAAATTTTAATGCCAGTTGTTTAATTTTCCTCTTCTACGATTTTGATAAAGTAGGTCCACTCTCTCCTGTAGAAAGATAGTGCGTTATAGCAGCATACCAGGAGGGAATAGACGCCATATCAATCTTGAACAAAGTTTCCATGTCACTTCCTTCAACCACGACCTCCTTTGGCTCTTCGAAATCCACAAGACACTCTACAATGCCCTGAAGCTTCGGCGGCTTACTCTTAATCTCATAATCAAATTCGTGCAAAGTGATAAACCACTTTGCTAAACGGTTAGGCGCTGTAACTTATTCAACAACAATCGAAGCCCTTCCACCTTTGTATAAAAAACCACCCTCTCATAAAGAATGTAGTGCCTAAAATTCTTGGTTGCAACAAATACCATCGCAAGGCACAACTTCTCCATATAGATGTAGTTAATTTCTGATATGCCCAACATCTGACTAGCAAAAGCTATCGGATGGTACCACTTTTCCTCTCGAATTTGGGCCAAATAACAGCTGATACTACACATGGTTGCTACTGAAAATATATAGAACATTTTGCCCCTTTTTGGTGCTTTTAAAACAGGTGCTTTGGCAAGCTCCTACTTCACATCATCAAAAGATACTTTGCAAGCATCACTCCATGTAAACTGACAGTTAAAGGACAATAGGTTTGTCAGTGGAAATGTTCTTTCTACCAAGGCATTGATAAACCTCCGATAATACCCTACTGATGACAGAAAGCTATGCACTTTCTTTGGAGTACATGGCGGACTCATGGCGACTATCACCTTGATCTTTTCAGGATTAGTCACAATCCCTATGGAACTGACCACATGGCCTAACAAGAACCCATAAGGGACTCGGAAGACGCACTTCCGTGGGTTAAGAGCTATGCAAAATTGTCTGCAACGCTCAAAACACTTCTGCAAAATGATCAACTGTCTATCCCTTACGGTGGCTGCCCCTAGATCGTCAATGAATACTTTCAGCTCCTCTAGGGAGATGTCACCAAAGGTCTTGTCGGCTGTTCTTTGCCACGAACCAGGTGCACTACACAACCCAAATGCCATCACATAGTACGCAAAGGTACCAAAGACTGTAATAAATGTTTTTTTTAGCTTTTCTTGCTAAGTGATCACCATTTGGTTATACCTTGCAAAGCAATCCATAAATGAATAGATTTCCCTACCCGCTAGTTGATCCAAAATTTGGTCAATAAACGACAATGGGTAGTAATCTTTAACATTCTTCTTATTCAACTCTCTAAAATCTAAACAAAGACAGATTTGATTATTATTATTCTTCTTGATCACAACTGGTGATCACCATTTAGTATGCTAAATAGGGAAGATCAAACCCGCTTTCCACAACTTCTGTAGTTCCTCGTACAACCCATCTCTTAATTCAAAAGGCATACGTCTTACTTTCTGACGTATAGGGTGGGTACCTTCCTTTACAAGAATAGTATGCACAACTAGACTAGGAGGAATACCCCTATTTTCATTATAGCTCCAAGCAAAGATATTGTGGAACTCTTGAATTAGGGACACATAGTCCTCTCTCTCATACAAACTAAGCATAGAACCCAATTTGATGGGCCACGAATCATTACGCGTACCAAGGTCCAACTCAATAACATCCGCGTCTCTTATTCGATCATGAGGCTCTATCGGCTCATTCAAGGTTATTTGATAAATATCTTCTGTAGTGGACCCTTCCTTAGATCCATCACTCGATGACGTCTCACTACTAGATAGATCATCTACTGTTTTTGGTTAGTGGAGGATAGTGGAGCTCTCTCACACTGAGGAGACTCAGGGTAAGCATCCACTATTACACGATGGGCACCTCGACCTAGAATCACTTGACCAGTAGGTATATTGACTTGATAGTCTGTCCGTAGAATCCATGGCCTGCCTAGAAAAACTCAATAGCTAGGACCTCTTGCAAAACTTATCACCCTAAAGTCCAAATAGCATTCACGCTCGCAACTGTAATGTGGATCTTAGTAATGCAACCTTTTGGTTGTCTTAGACTATCATCAGCCATCCTAAGAAGTGTGGAGCCATCTTTTTGGATCTCTAGACCTAACCCATCCATTAAGTCTGAACTTATGATATTGACGGAGGATCCAATGTCCACAATAGCATGCTCCACTAATATTCCATCTACATATGCTGGAATCCTAGGGCAATGCTTTTCAACATGATGAAACCAATCTTCCCCCACTCTAACTATACCCAAAGGTTCTACTATATACCATATACGCAGGATTTTCTTGAATTCCTTGCATACTCCTGGAGAAAGTTTAATCAATTGTAGGAGATTCACGTCTGATTTGACTTTGTAAAGGGAACTTGCTAGATCAAAGTCGTGATAATTAGCCAAAGTTCTCTTCTCACGCCAAACCATTCTCTCCTTTAGTCTTTCAATCAGCTTTGGTGCCTCTTTTTTAGCCTTTACCTCCATTCTTGGCAATCCTTTATCCTCCTCGGGATCGACTTTACTACCAATAGGTCTTAACGGTCCACCTTCCATATTAGGATTTAGGACTCCCTTTTCCCTAGCACCTTGCTTAGGGCTTCTGTCGACAGGTTTTACAATTCCTTTGTCACCCTCTTTAATCTCTTGACCTCTTGTTATGGCTCTTAGATTAGAAGTTTCAGCATCATTGACATGTACAGCCTCAATCAGGCTGACTCCACTGCCATGAGATAACTCCTCTACAATAGCCTTCCCTCTTTGCAGTATTTGCCTTGGTCCATAGTCTTGTTGGAGATTATTCCCTTGTGCGCAATGGTTAATTGGACCTGGTTGTTTACTCCCTTGTTAGAGAGAACCGATCTTACTCCAATAGGTAGTAGCTAAGTCGCCAGACTTTTCACAAATATCACATTTGACATTTGGGCAAATCCCAGGTAAATGTTGGCCACCACACCACTTACAGCTGAATCTTGAGGGGCCACCCTCTTCAGGGCGTCAGCTCCCTCTATCAAATTCTGTTGCTTCTTAAGGAAATTGACATCCATAGCTATTTGTTGATACTGTTCAGAGATCATATCGGTGTAGTGCTTCATCATGCCCTTAACTTCACCAAGGATATTAGAAGCACTCGACTCATAGCCACGATCGTCAGTTTGTCATCCCATGGGCCTAGCCACTTGATTAGAAATTGGCCACTGACCAACTGGGACAACATTAGGATTCATTGTTTGGTTTCCATCACTATTTAGTGAGGCCGCCCGACTAGCCATGGGCATAGTCATGCTTAGGGGCAGCTGGTAACATAGGCAAATTTGGCATAATACTCCCTCTGCCACTCGTATTTGACATGGGGTCCTCTTGGCTCCCATTGGTCAAGGCTAAATTATTACCATTCCAATTTATCCTTATTGCATAAGACACTTGCAAGCGCGACTCTACTCCTTTTACTTGGGTAATGGCAGTGTCAATATTGGCCAAAGCAACACTACTCAGCTGCACCTGGATATTAAATCCAATCGATGTAGGAAATATTGCAACTATGGAACCGTTGGAATGGGAATATAAGCGTTAAGTTTGCAAAGAACTTGCTTTAGTTTCTTGGCATATGCTTGGACATTCTCATTTGCTCTTTGCGTGTTACATTCAGAACACACAACCAATATTGTCCACCCTTCTCAGGGGAAAACTCTCTACGGAAAGCCGTAAATAATTGGGCACTGCTAGTTATGGTTCTGACTTCTAGACTGTAATACCACACTATCGCTCTTCCTTTTAACATCATGTTGAAGAACATAATTAGGTGTCCTTTGTCTTGGATTCGATAGTTGAACATAAGCGTTTGAAACTCCTTAATGTGGAGTTCTCCATATTCTTTAGCTAACCCATGGAAAATGGGCAATGGTGCTCCTAATGCCAGTAAATCCGGTGTACCTATTGGAATTGCGATAGGTTGTGCCATGGCTACCACTAGATTAACAATAGGAGTTTGTGTAGGCAACACTACACCCCCACTTGTTGTGGGTTGATTAATTGAAAGTAGGGAAGTACTAAGACTTCCACTTGCACTTGAAGAGCTACTTGTAACACCTAGGTTACTAGAACCACTGCCACTTATGCGTAACAGGCTGCTCCTTTGAGGAGAATAGTGTCTTACAATCTCCAACCACTATCTAGCCCTCTTAGAACATTCTTCTTTTTGTATTTTGGCTTGACAGTCCTTGTCAAAGGACATAAACCAACTATTTGGTCCCTAAAAACCCTAGATTTGAGAACCACCACTTAAAGGTGGCTCACGGTAGACGCACCACTGATGGGACCTAAAATGGGCCAGCATTGGCTATAGCACTAGCCAGACCTCTAACATGCACAAGACAACCCCACGGCCTCGAGGTCAAGAGCATCTGTAATAATTGAATACACACTAGATACTTCTAATATTGCGTTTATAGCTGATATGGAGTCCAACATCACCTTCCCCAAAACCCCTCACAGGAGGTATCCCACACATATTGGCAATAAGTACAACATATTACACACAAAGGAACCACCCCCCGACCGATTGTCGTGGCTCCACTATGACTCTCCATACAGTGCTTGGAAAGGGATCATCTGAATGCTTCGTTGATAAGAAGCATTGTAGGCAAATTCCACCAAAGGCAAGTATTGAATCCACCTTTTTGGTTCACGACAACAGTATGCCCTAAGCATATCCTTGATAACTTGATTGACTTGCTCCATTTGACTATTAGTTTGGGGATGGTAAGCTGTGCTAAATCAGAGTTGAGTCCCAATGGCTTCAAAGATAGCTCTCCAGAAATGTGATGTGAAAAGAGAATCACGATCACTAATGATTCTTCTAGGTAGCCCATGTAGCTTGAATATCTCCTTGATTAACAACCTTGCAATGTCTGAGGCTTTATAGTTTGTCTTTACTAGAATAAGGTGTGCAACCTTAGTAAGCATGTCAACCACAACCATGATGGAGTTGTATTCTCCCTGAACTTGGGGTAGGCTAACAACAAAGTCCATACTGATGAATTCCCATTTCATTTGGGGAATGTCGAGTGGTTGCAACTTCCCTGGCATTTTGACATGTTTGTCTTTGATACGTTGACAAGACAAAGACTCAGTAACATATTTGAGAATGTCACCATTAAGCCTCTCCCAATGGTAGCTCTTCCTAGCTGCATTGAGAGTCTTGGCATAGCCAGGATGTCCTGAGAAAGGGGAATTATGAGCTTCCCACAATATCTTCTGCTTAAGTGACTGGCTTGCTGGTATACATACTCTCGTTCTGTAGTAGACAAGTTCACTATTAATAGAGAATTCATGATACTTAGCTTGTATCTTTTGGTCCTGATCCTTGATAGGGATCTCCCTTAGCATCATTTGATAGGATGGATCATGTCATTCTTCCTCTCTAGCTAGCTCAAGTATTGGGTTGTTTCGCATGGACACCTTTGTGGCTAGAGATCTAGCTGTTCATGGATTTTGAAAGATTAGAGAATTAAGGAATGCCTTGCGAGTGAGTGCATCAGCAACTACATTCTCCTTTCCTGGTTGGTATTTGATTTCAAAGTCATACTCCTCCAGCACTTCAATCCACCGACGTTGCCTCATGTTGAGCTCATTCTGGGTAAAGATCCACTTGAGACTTTTATGATCAGTCACTAGTGTAAACTTGTTACCCAGCAGGTAGTGTCTCCAAAGCTTGACAACTAAAAGTTCAAGATCATGGGTAGCATAATTCTTCTCATGGCTCTTCAATTTCTTGAAGATTATGCTATAGGATGACTTTCCTACATGAGCACACATCCTAAGGCAAGCATGCTAGTATCAATTACTACCTCAAACTCCTTACTGTGGTTTAGAAGTTTTAGGATCGGTGCTGATACCAAACTTTGCTTCAACCTATCAAAGCTAGTTTGTTCGGCAGTTGACCATGCAATGAATGTTTGCTTCTTCTGTAAATCTGTCAAAGGTGCTGCAGTCAAAGCATAGTTTTTTATGAAGACCCTATACCATCTTGTCAATCCAAGAAAGCTGCGTATTTCTTTGACAGTTGTTGGTATTTGGCCATCCTAGAACATTTCTGACTTAGGCCGGCTCCACTGAGATTCCTTCTACTGCTATGATGAATCCTAGATAACCAATTTGATGTTTGAGGAATGCATATTTCGTCATCTTAGCATACAGCTTGTGTGACCTCCTTGTCTCAAGGAAAATCCGAAGTTGGGGTTCATGATCTCCTTCCTGTTTGGAATAGACTAGAGTGTCATCAAAGAAGACGAGCACGAAGTTATCAAGATATGGTCTAAAGATATCCTGCATTAACCTATTGAGGGTGGCAGGCCCATTCCTAAGCCCTAATGACATAACTAGAACTCAAAGTATCTAGTGTTGAAGGTCGTCTTTGGGATATCCTCTTCCTTGATTCTTATCTGATAGTAACCAGACCTAAGATAATCTTGGAGAAGACCTTGGCACCCTGAAGACGATCAAGAAGCTCATCTATTCTAGGAATATGATATTTGTTCTTGACTGTTGATTGATTCAACCCTTTGTAATCAATACATAGTCGAAGTGTTCCATCTTTCTTTTTCTGGAACAGTACTGGTGCTTCCCATGGTGAACTACTAGGATGGATGTAGCCCTGATCTAGCAATTGCTTGAGTTGTTCCTTCAGCTCAATTGATTTCGGTATAGACATTCTATAGGGTCTCTTCGCAATTGGCGCAGCTCCTATTACTAGCTTGATCTCATGATCTACTTCTCTTTGAAGCGAGAGTTCTGTTAACTCTTTAGGAATTACATCCGTGTATACCTTTAGCCATGAAGGTTCTTCACTAGACTCCTGCTTCTAACCTAACTTATTGAGCTTAATTAAGTAGACAGGCAGTCCCTTTCTAACTCCCTTTTTAATTCGAGATGCTTTTAGCAAATTGAATTTTTTGGCTTTCCAGCCTCACCTAGAGTTTGTAACCAATTTCCCTTCAGAGTTTGGAAAAGAACTTGGCCCTTTTCACAATGAATGTGGGCATCATTAGATTTAAGCCAATCCATTCCGAGTAGACACTCATGGATACCTAGGTTCATGATCCCGAATCTGATCGAAGTCGACTTTTCCTCCTAGTAAGAATTCCACATTACATCACATATCTACTTTAGCTTTTAGCCAAGTGATCAAGTCACTTTTCTTTGTTATCAATATTCACAGTCAAGACAATCGTTGATTTTTTTAAAAAAATTATTCCATTCATATCAGCATAGCCCTTTCGAGGTACAATTATTTCTTGGGGCGATGGAACAAGTTGATACATTAATTCGAGGAGAATAAGATGTTGTTGCATTCAGCTACAGGAACTGAGTAGTAGTACGGATTGGGGTCATTGATTTTCAAGAATCAATAATTCATTGGAAGATTAGGGTATCTTTTCCTTTGATATCCATTCTTCACATGACGCCCCAAAACCTTGATTCGGTCGGTAGGGATTCTTTGAATCACTTCCCCGTACACATACTTATTCTAGTTAACCCTTCGACCCCCCACCTGTAGGGTCGTGTTTGCATGAGCCTCAACAAAGACGAACAGCTTCACAATCTTCAAATCCTCCATCCACTTGATTCTCTTCAAGTTAATTTGAAGGTACGCAGGTCGATGGGCAGTTATGTAATAGATCCCTGAAACACCCATCCATCTCCGTTCCACGTACACAGGCGATGGATTGTAAATGCAGTCTAGGATGTTCATCATCTCAACCCTTTGTCGATAATCCGTGGAATGCATCGTGGTCATAAACATGACTCGGAACACTAAGAACCTATTCCATGCTTCATAATTCTGCAAGATAGCATTGAAAGTAAGGAAATGTTTGGGACAGTAACAATTTCTTTACTTCATTTTATTGAGATCTCATAAAAACAATTCCGTTGTTGGTCGGCTCTGATACCAACTGTAACGTGTCCTCTTAGTATCATCCAGGACACGTCTTAGCAGTCCATCGGAAAGGATGTCTAGAAAGCTTCACCCGGCACTCCCATGGAATGTTACGGGATTTGCGATCTAGGTCTTCCCGCGTCTGCCACGTAGCGGAAGTATCCTGGCCGTTCCCACTTAGGATCGACCGAAATTAGGGTTATCCTGATTGGTCATTATCTAATAGCAACTAGCGTCGGACCCAAGCGTACTACTTTACGCAGAAACGCCAGATCCGAAGTGGATTTACGTTACACTTTGTTCAAGGAGAATGGGAAATGAGGGGGATGAAAAGCTCAACCTCTCTGCCATAAGGCATAGTCCCATTCCGTTCCCCTAAAACAGCGTAAATCGGTTAAGACATAACTCTAGGTTATTGCTTTCTTTATTCATTTTCTTTGACGATCATTCAGCTTTTCTTCGAGATTTTGAGAAAAGTTCCCGGCTAACCGAGACCATGTCAAGAATCGTGTGGTGAAGGGGGTTGCTCAAGATGCTGCGCCGAACACACACAGAATGCACAAGGAGAAGCTCACTCAAGAGACAAGAAGAGAGATGGAGGCCAAAACGTTTTCTTGCTGATTTCTTCTTCTTCTTTCACACACTTCACAATGTACACAAAGTATAGATAAGATACAACATAAAAGGAAAGTGGCCTACTAAGTCAAACAATGCATAACCGACTACACTAGTCGACTGGCACTATAACTATGCCAGCTGTAAATAGGTGTAATAACCTGAATATAATAAGTAATGAGTCAGTGGCCATGTGAGAGTCATAATGACCACCGACGTGCTAAGTGTAGACGTGTGGACCCATCTAACCAAGCGTTCCATCATCAATGTCCACATGTGTTGAGCTTGTCATCTCAACACTCCCCCTCAAGCTCAACTGCATCTCTGCAACTCCAAGTAAGCTTCGAAACTTTTGAAGCTTCTCTGTACCCAATGCCTTGGTGAAGATGTCAGCTATCTGATCCTGTGTGCTGACATACACCAAGTCAATCTCACCTGCTAGTACCTTCTCTCTCACAAAGTGGTAGTGTACCTCAATATGTTTTGTCCTAGCATGGAACACAGGGTTCCTAGCCAACTGTATACTGCTCATGTTGTCACAATAAATGACAATTGGACCTTCCACTTGCACATCCAAATCATCCAATAACTTTTGCAACCATACTACCTCACATGCTGCAACAGCAACACCTCTATACTCAGCCTCTGTACTCGACAAAGCAACTATAGATTGCTTTTTGCTGCTCCAAGCAACTGCTGCACTACCAAGAGAGAACATGTATCCACTGGTAGATCTTCTATCCGACATACTACCAGCCCAATCTGCATCTGTGTATCCAAACACATGTATGTCTGTACCTGCCTCATAGAAAAGTCCATAATGTAATGTGGACTTGACATATCTCAATATGCGTCTCACTGCATCCAAGTGTGGTTTTCTAGGTACTTGCATAAATTGACTCACAAGACCAACATCATAGCTCAAGTCTGGACTTGTAATGGTCATGTAGATCAAACTCCCCACTATCCTCCTGAACATAGTAGGGTCTTCTATCTCATCCCCAACATCAGCACTCAGCTTTACATTCTGCTCCAACGGGACTGAAAGTGGTTTGCATGCTGTCATACCGTACTTGGACAACATATCCAAGCCATACTGTCTTTGGGACAGCCATATACCATCATCACATCTGATCACCTCAATGCCAAGGAAGTACCTTAGCTCACCTAGATCCTTCATCTCAAACTTCATCTTCAAACAACCCTTGACTTCAGCAATCCCACTATCATTATCACCTGTAATAATCAAGTCATCCACATAGATGACTATGATGACCAAACCTGCATCTCCTTTTCTCACATAAAGTGAGTGATCAGCATCAGAAACATAAAAACCAATATTGACAATATACTCTCTAATCTTGTCAGACCATGCTCTAGGTGCTTGCTTGAGCCCATAGAGTGCCTTCTTCAACCTGCACACATACGTGGGATGCTCTAAATCTTCATAACCTGCTGGCTGATCCATATACACTTCTTCCTGCAAATCACCATGCAAGAAGGCATTCTTTACATCCATTTGCTGCAACCTCCAACCTTTGGCTGCTGCCAAAGCAATCACACATCTGACAGTTGCCATCCTAGCAACTGGACTAAAGGTTTCATCATAATCTATGCCATATGTCTGGGCATAGCCTTTTGCAACCAGCCTAGCTTTGTACCTGCTAATAGAACCATCTGCATTGTGCTTAATCTTATAAACCCATTTACATCCAATAGCTTTCTTTCCCTTTGGCAATGATACTAGATCCCAAGTCTTATTGGCCTCTAATGCAGACATCTCCTCATCCATTGCTGCATCCCAATGAGCATGACCAATAGCCTCCTCAAAACATGTAGGCTCAACATCCTCAACTAGTTTCACCATATAAGCATAATGGTGAGATGCATAACCTTCAAAACCAAATCTTTTAACAGGGTATCTCACCCTGCTAGACCTGTGTACCACTGGATCACTCAATGGAGTCTTTGCATCAGCGCGTGCTCTCTACACACCTGGAGTTCTCACTGAAGGAATGCCAAGCTCATCATCTAAGCTCTCTGAGCCACTGGAGTCTCCATCAAGAACTACATCAATGCCTTCTGACACTTTATTCTTTCCTTTGTCTTTACCTGTAGTGGTACTAGATGCACCTGAAGATGTAGAGGTACTCCTTAGTCTCCCAGACCAAGGACTACTAGATGATGTCTCTGGTCCACTAAGAGTCCGTGATTCTTGCTTTTCAGCCTGCACATGAGTGTCATGATCATCATCAACATCCAATGCATCACCACTAGATGCATACCAGCTGCTCATTTCATCAAAGATGACATCCCTGCTCACTCTGAACTTACATGTGATAGGGTTGTAACAGCGATACCCTTTCTGCTCTAAAGAGTATCCAATAAAGACACACTTTTCAGCCTTTGGATCTAGTTTCTTCCGTAACTCATCTGGTACATGAACATACACAATGCAACCAAATACTTTCAAGTGTGAAACATCAGGTTTCTTACCTGCAAAACATTCTTCGGGGGTCATACCATGAACTGCAGCTGTGGGAGTTCTGTTCATAATATAAACAGCAGTATGAACAGCCTTAGACCAAAAATGCTTAGGCATATTCTTTTCAGCCATCAAGGCGCGTGCAACTTCTGCAATATGCCTGTTTTTCCTTTCTGCAACCCCATTTTGCTGTGGGGTATACCTGCATGTGAACTGTCTCTTTATCCCATGAGACTTCAGAAAATCACTGAACTCATTTGAGAGGTACTCTCCCCCTCCATCTGACCTCAGGCACTTTACTTTCAAGCCTGTTTCTCTTTCAACTGCAGCCTTGAAAGTTCTAAAGTGCTCAAATGCTTCACTCTTTTCCTTCATAAAATATACCCACAGCTTTGTAGAACAATCATCAATGAATGTGACAAAGTATGAACTGCCTCCAAGAGATACATTTTGTGTAGGCCCCCAAATGTTTGTATGTACAACATCAAGAATATTTCTGCTTACATCTCTATCATGTGAAATAGGTTGCCTTGACTGCTTACCAAACTGACACGCTTCACATACCTTTTGAAATTCGGCAACTCTAAATGTAGGCAAACCTGTAACCAACCCTTTGGACTGCATTAGTTTCAGCCTTTGTACATTTGCATGTCCAATGCGTTTGTGCCAAATTTCAATGTCTGCAACACCACCTTTTCCTTTGGCATACATAGCAGCATTCATAGTAGGAATTCCAACATCTAGAGTGAACATACGTCCAACTCTACTTCCCTTTGCTACCAACCTGCACTTGTCATTGAAATCTTCTACAAAGCAACCCTTTGCATTAAATCTGACTTGCAGCCCTTGCTCTACCATTTGACCGACTGACACCAAATTCTTTGTAATAGATGGCACATGTAATACATCTGAAAGACTCTTTGTCTTACCATCATGCAAGGACAAGGGAACTTTTCCAATGTGTGAAATTGGGTGGCATGAGTCATCACCCGTCTGCACATAACCTGCATTCTGCAAATCCTCCATCTCTCCAAACCATTCTGCATGGCTAGTCATATGATTGGATGCACCTGAATCGACATACCAAACATCTTCATGTGTTCCCTTTCCTGTAACAGCATTCAACATATGCTGCATAACAAATAGACGTTCATTTTTGTCTTCATTCTGTCGTGAAGATGATGCATAGTTTCCTTGCTGCAACTTACCACTGCGGATATCATCTCTCTTGGCATAACATTGGGCTGCAATATGACCTGTTTTGCCACAGTAGTGGCACACAATACCAGAGTTGTTAGAACCTCTGTTCTGCCATCCACCTCTTCCTCTAAAGCTCCCCCTGCCTCTAAAGTTACCACGACCTCCTGAAACCTGCATATCGCCAAATTGCTGATTCAATCTGTTTTGCTGGTTGTCACTACCACGTCCTGTACCACGGCCTCTTGAAGAGAACCTACCACGTCCCCTTCCTGAACTGGAGTAGAAAGCCTGGACCTGTTCACCACTTCTTTCAGATGTCTCACTTTGCATGTTGATTTCTTCAGTGATCATTAGAGAGACCAACTCATCAAAATCTGGAAATGGCTTTCTGACATATACGGAAGTTACAAAAGACTTCCAAGCCTTTTCATTGTTAAGTCCACCCAAGGTAGACGACACCAAATCATCATCATCGGGCATTGCATCAATCGCTGCCAATGCATCTGCAATGCTCCTTACCTTCAATGCATACTCATTGATAGACATCTTCCCTTTCTTCAATGTATTCAACTCTTGCTTGAGTTGAATCTTTCGTGCCTTTGTATTTACAGAAAACATACTTTCAAGTATGGTCCAAGCTGCATATGCATTCTCTGCATTTCTAATGTGTCCCAACATATTATTGTCAATTACTGCAGACAACCAATACATGACCTTCTTGTCTTTTGCATTCCATTCCTTTCGTGCCTTTATCTCTTCTGCAGTTGGAGGATCACTCACCTCCGGCTCCTTTTCTTCACCTGAAACGAACTCGTAGAGGCCTTTTCCAATAAGAAAGTTCGTGACACGGAACTTCCATGAAGGGTAGTTGTTCTTGTCAAGCTTCTCAATGATGGGGCTTCCACTATTCTCTGCCATTATCACAAGAATAATACCAAACAGCAAGCAAATCTTCTGCAATCCTCGACCTGTAGTGCACAACAATACACTAGACAGCCTTTTTCACTGTCTGCTCAACAATATATGCAATCTGCAACCTGTTTGCAGATAAACCTCGTATTTACTCACTGGTAAACACCTTTAATCTTACAGATCTGAAATTTGTAACCTGCGCACCCACTGTCGGTCAATACAGCTGAAGTCACAGCGTACCCTGAAACTGTTGCCCGCAACTTGCGGCTCTAAAACGGGCCCTGAAACGGCCTCAAATGCCCAAAATAACTGAGGAAAAGCCCTAAAGGGCCTATCTGCAGAATATACAGTGCTCTTCGCGCACACCAAATCTCACTGCAATCTGAGATTTTTGCTCTGCCCTGCTTCCGGTGCCTCCACAAGCACTATCCAAGAGAAAGAGTGGAAGGATGGGAGAGCTTCTTACCCGTGGCTTGCTTGCTCGAACCTTGCTTCTTCCCCTTTGCTTCAACCTTCGAAATCAGCCTCTCTCAGTGGTGCGGCTCTGATACCATGTCAAGAATCGCGTGGTGGAGGGGGTTGCTCAAGATGCTGCGCCGAACACACACAGAATGCACAAGGAGAAGCTCACTCAAGAGACAAGAAGAGAGATGGAGGCCAAAACGTTTTCTTGCTGATTTCTTCTTCTTCTTTCACACACTTCACAATGTACACAAAGTATAGATAAGATACAACATAAAAGGAAAGTGGCCTACTAAGTCAAACAATGCATAACCGACTACACTAGTCGACTAGCGCTATAACTATGCCAGCTGTAAATAGGTGTAACAACCTGAATATAATAAGTAATGATTCAGTGGCCATGTGAGAGTCATAATGACCACCGACGTGCTAAGTGTAGACGTGTGGACCCATCTAACCAGGCGTTCCATCATCAATGTCCACATGTGTTGAGCTTGTCATCTCAACAGACCACCCAACTGTAGGACGGACCTATGGCCCATCCTCCGCACTTTCCTCGGTTTATTTTAGTTATGTAATTATCTAAGACATTAATTTGACATATAACAATCAGCTTCTTTAATCAATCCTGTTAGGCACTGGTTCCTTCACGTAATCTTATCACGTGACATAGAAAAAACAATATCAAGCAAGTTCTTTTTTAACCTTTCATCATTTTATCTTTGAATACAAGGAGTTTTGCCCGTAGGCTTGTCCATAATCCGCCCGAAGGCTATCCAGTAATCCATAGTGATCACTATTCCAAGCTTCTGCCCATAGACTAGTATACCGGCCTCGAGATCCAATCCCGAGTCACGTTAGCCTCTTGTGCAGGACCCGGAAGGCAAGGGATTTACGGCAAGGGATTTACGGCCAGAGCCCCCCCTAGCACCCAAGCATCCGCCTGCTCCAAGTAGAGCTCAACGGAGAGACCTCTCGCGGCGGGTTTGGTCCACGTTCCCGGCGCGGTCAACAACCCCCTTGGTTAGGGTCAGGCAGGCAGTCGAGGGTAACTGAAGCTGCCTCTCCCTTCAGGCCTTCAACCTGAAGCATTAGATATCTTTTCATCCTTTAGTTCCTTGAGCAAACAATGCAAACAGTGCTTTCTAAAGTGTTACAAGCACAATCAATTCCAGTGGTTGTTTATTTGGCCAATTGCTAAGGAGTGAATCTTTCTCTCCGAATGCATCCATCACTCGATCCAGGATCAATTGCGACTTGGCAAGATCCCCAAGGGTTTGTTTGTTAACCCTATATCCTTGGGTTAGGGCCGTACCCTACTAACCCAACTTAACTAATTCCTGAAGTTCTATTAGCAATAAATATGTTATTCCAATTTACTAATTGGTCTTTTGCTTCCAAGCAAATATCCAATCCCCGTATCTTGGTTACTTTACCCAAGAAAGGTACTATATCACGATGATTATTTCTACTCTTGCAAGATAAACTTGCGTAAGAATCTGCCAATCTCATTCCGAGGAATTGGCCATTCTCTTTTGATCAAATCACAAGATCATGTGACTCTGTAACCTATTGCGTGAGTGTGGCATCAAAATCATGGGATTATTTTACCCATCGAATGGCGTTGTCTAATCATGAAATCATGATTAGATAGGAAACAGGGTTAGGGTATCTTCATAACAATCCGTTCCTGATTGCACTAGGTCGATATTGTCGGTCCTAAAGGTCCAAACCCAAATCAAGTTTCATTCTTTTAGCAAGCAATCCTTAGGGTAAAAACCCTAGATCATTTCTCGCAAGTGTGTCCTATTGTCCCTACATTCCGTGAATGAGGGCAAGTTTTTAGGGTAAACCAATTTACTTATCTATTATTGAAGGTATTTACGATACCCTTCTCGTAACCACATGATTCATTTCCTACGTTTGAGTATATTTACAAACCCTACTTTTCTGGTTAAAACCAAAGCATATGCTAAGTTATGACATAACTTCTATTGATGCATTTAAGAATTCATGCTACTGAGCGATAGGGTTTTATGTGAACCATGCAACCTTTTTCTAACTTCTTTTCTAAATGAGATTTTTGTATGCTGAATAAGCATTGTACAACCTTTCGTAACTATTTACGTAGTTGATAGAGATTTAAGCCAATTGACTAGATTTTAATCTACTTTACACAATTTTAAGAACCATTTCCATGCCTTGTAAATTCCTACGGATTATTAACGACCTTCTTTTAATGAATCATTTCGAAGGAAAGATGCCTAATAATGAGACATATGATTTATTCTTTCCCATGCATAATTGAAAGTGTACATCAGTAATTTCAATTTTATAAAGATGGGCATTAGTTAATCTAAGTTCGTTACTTTGCAATGCATAATAACCACTTGCCAGGAATGCATAAAGATCTTATGCTCTTCTTTTTCATTCGTTTAATACAAATGACCGATTCTTTGATCGAAGTTATTTCCTTTAATTCAGCCAAGGTATTTCAATCAGAAAAGTGCATCCTAATTCCATAAATGATCCATGCACAATTGAAATTAGGATGCACTTTTCTGATTGAAATTAGGAAGAAAAACCTGGTCTTGTGGTGAAATGTCCACATGGATGTTAGGAGATGATTCTCCTACGGTTGCGCCTTGTGCCTTCTTAGGGGCCACCACGTATTCGACTTTCTCGCCTTGGCCGCAGAATTATGATCTTGGTCCATCTCCTTCACACACAAAACTCCCTTTGTGATTCGGCTTCCTTGACCGATTTCACCATCTTTTGGAATCGGGCCTTAGAAATGGAACTTATGAATTTCCCCTTCCTTTCGTAGAAGCTCCGGGGATGCAATTTGTCTACACGGAAAGGGGGAAATAAAAAGAATAGCTTGGTAGTATGCAAAGGGGGAAAGGTTGCATAAATTACGAGTTATAAAAACCTCTTTGGAAAGGGTTTATAAAACTCCCTAGGAAGGACTTTTAAGATAACTTGTGAGGGGGGGGGAAATCCACCAGAATTTCTAAAATGGCTATTTGTGTGGGAAGGATTTAAAAGGAACCCGGGTTAAATAGCCTTGTCGACATGCTATGAAAGGGCTTAAAACTGGCTAGGGGAGGGAAAAATCCATGAGAAGGGATTTGAGGACGTGTGTGGGAAGGCTAGGGAAAGGCCTTTAAAATCCAACTAGTGTGCCTTATGGGGGATGCAAGGAGAAAAGGTCCAATTTCTGGGGATATAAGTGATTGCTTGGGAAGGCCAATAGAAAGGGAGTTCTAAAGGACCCCGAGGCTAAAATGAACCTTTGAGGGACTTGCAATATGAAAGGGGGCTTAGGGAGCCCCCTTAAAAGCTTCCAAGAAGCTTCTTGGAAGCTTCTGTGGCTGTCAAAACCATGCGGAGGAAAGAGGGGATGATTTTGACGACTTGCTAAAGCAGGGACGGTGTTTGAAGGCATGCTCAGCTCCAGGCGGTGGCGCTAACGCACCAACTGGTAGCCTTCAACAATGATGTGACAGCATCTTCCCTCACCACGCCTGATCACTCTCTCACAGCCCTTAGCCTCATGAATCTCAGCTCCTTCCCTCACACGATTTCGGTAGCCTGTGGCGACTCTTCTTCCCGACTTTTCTCTCCTCCTCAGTTACAGTGTTACGCTTTCTCTTCCAACTCCCTCTTAATGGCAGCGTAACACTCCTTACCCTCCGCAAACTGGTGGCATCACGGCTCCTAGCTCCCCCTTCCCAGCTCCCATGGCGATGGGTTTTATAGGGAGAGGGAGAGATATATCCCCTCCCCCACGCGGCCTGATGCATGAGCATCAAGCCTTCCATGAGCTCCAACACGGTGCACAGTCATCGTGCCTCCCCTCCCTCTTCTCCAGCACGACCATCGGCAAGGGAAAGGAGGGGATAATTTTTTAAAAAAATTGCTATTATCTAACTTAAGAGGAGATTCATATGCAGGAATATTACATGCTTCTTGAAGTCCTTGAATGCATAAAACACGTTTTATGTTTCAATATGTAACGCCAAGTGTACCTGCTCTGCTGAAATCATCAATGAAGGATACATAGTAATGAGCACCACCAAACGAAGCATTATGAGACAGACCCCATACATGTGAATGTACCAACTGCAAGGGTTATGAGCTACTCCATACATGTCTCATAAATGGAAACCGTGTCTACTTTCCAAACTGACATGCATCACATACATGTCCAAAGTCATGATACTTGAACTTAGGTAGTCCAAGCACAATCTCCTTCTGCTGCATAGATTTTAACTTTTTTACATTCACATGGCCAATCCGCTTATGCCATATCTCAACATCCCGTATAGCACCACCATCATGTGCAAACATGGCTGCTTTCAATCTTAGAATTGACACATCAAGAGTAAACATTCTGCCATCTCTTCGGCCTCTAGCAATCAATTTGTAGCCATTACTATATATTGGTTATCGTAGGTACATGTAGTACATCATGCAGGCTTTTTTTCTTTCCATCAAGCATCAACAAAGGTACAATTCCTTTATGTTGAATAGTAATTTGGGTGTCATCCCCAGTACAAACAAGTCCATGTAAACCTGCAACCATCTCATCAAACCATTCTCCATGGGGTGTCATATGATTTGAAGCCCCTGAATCAATGTACCATCTCTCATCTCTATTATGCCTAGATGCATTCTTAGACACATGCTACATGGCAAACAATGTGTCACCCTAATCATTGGGAACTCCGCTAGATGAAGCATAATTTCGATGCTATCTACCCTTGGCTTTCATGTCAGCCTGCTTCTTATGACAATCTTTGGCTATATGTCCATATCTACCACAATAATGACAATTATTGTCCCTATTGGACTGATCATTTGGCTACCAGGATCCTCCTCTGTCTCTAGGGAATCTCCCCCTGCCTCAAAAACCGCCAAATCCACGATGGCCATGTGTATTTGTGCCATGCTAGGCATTTTGATGTGGTTTTCCATAAGTGTTTCAAGTGTCTCCTCAACCTCAAAAAGAGCCATGGCCTCCATGCCTCTGCCATGCTAGCTAGAGTAAAGAGCAGTGTCTTTGCTTTGAGACATACTAGAACCTATATCCAGCCCAAGCTTACCTTCCTCATGTAGGAGCAAAGCAATCAACTCATCCCAATCAAAGGATTCAGCTCTCACAGAAATAGATGTATCAAATGCTTTATACACTTTGCAAAGTCCATTCAATGTCACTACAATCATATCATCCTCAGACATTAAAGATCCAGTGGTGGCAATCTAATTTTCTTTGTTCTTGATCTCTGTAGTGTAGGCCTGAATGCTTCTACCATTCCTAGACATGTTATTGAACTGTTGCTTCAATGGAATCTTTCTTGCATGTGTTATATTTTTAGAATTCTTCATGAGTATGTCCCATGCATCCTTTAGGGAACTACATCCAGTAATCCGTATAACCATAGCATCTGATATACATAAGGAAAACCAATCTAACACCTTGCATGCTCTCTCAATCCATAGCTTATGAGTCATTTTCTGATCAATTTCCTTTCAAGCATTTCAAGTTTAGTCTCATCACCTATACATAAGTCCCAATAACCTCTGCCAACCAAAAAATTCTTCATACGAAACTTCCATAAAGAAAATTTTTTGTTGTCCAGCTTTTCTCCCACAATTTGAGTGATATTGTCAGTGCCTTGAGCATTTGCCATAGTTGCAGCTTGGATATTCAATGATGTATACAACTTGTAAGTATTTGACTCCTTTTCCTACAGTTTAGGACCAGTTTTCTGCTATTCAGGACAGTTTGTTGCAATTTAGGAGAGTTTCTTGCAATAATTTTTTGCACCAAGGAATAGGGTATTTCATTCCTTTACAACCTTAGAAACATCCACAAGCATTTGGGATAACTTGTAGGTATTTTTGTCAATACATAGACTCTGCAAGCACTGTATCTCTATCTCATGTATTCTTACTGTAGTGAATAGAATATGTAATCTAAAACCTATAACTTGACATTCAGGTACCTTCCTGACATTCAGGAAATCAACTCCTTTGAGATCTTGAGTGATAAATGATGTTATTTTCTTCAGGAGTGTAGAGAGGCAATGTCATATAACTGCATTTACTGTAAATGACCAACCAAGTAGATGTCAAGGCATTTGTTTCATCTCCAGATTTCAATCCTCAGTTGCATCCAATGCTCTCTTTAGTCTTCCAAGCATTCAACATACATATGCCGGGTCATACAAATGACTGGAGCTCCAAAATGACATGTAATGATTCAATAAGAGACAATGCTTGTTGCCTACATTCATTGACAATTTCCAACGATTCAAAAATTCCAGATTTGAATATTTTTTAGCATAAAATCCCAGCTCCAATGCCTAACATCAAGTCCATATGACTTCCCAGCATATACCTATGCTTCAGTGGTACTCCTGAATAAGTTTGAGAGCTCCAAGCTCATGTCAGATGTGCATACATGCTATAGGTTGTCTCTATACAGCAAAGCACTATTATTTCAAATCTATAGTTAGTTCTTCAAGCTCCTAGTTGAGCTCTTATTCAAGAAATGATGCTTTCAAGACTTCATATGCCTTCCAGAGGGTCCACTAGTGCCCTGAAACCACCTACTGTTTACTGTAGTAAATAGCTAGTCTGCACAGGTCTGTGCTAAATATCTAAAAATTTGTGACGAATTTGAAAAAAGTTTCTTTTGAAAAGTTGTAGACACGTCGAAATGGTCCAATTAATTAGCTTGTTTCTCCAAAAACCATTTTTGTATCAAGATATATCTTCTACAAAAAACGGGCCACGTGCACAGTCTCCTTTGATGACGTTTTTTTCAGATCTGATGTCTTGATGTCAAATTGCCACTGCCAAGCCTTCAGGCTTCAGGTATTCAGGCTCTAATACCATGTTGGAAGAGAGGGAGAGAGAAAGAGTGGAGCAAAAGATGAGCCTCAACTCATTGTTTTTCTTCTTCCATTATTCTTCCATCGTACTCACTAAAAGAGACTTACACACATAGGTATGACTAACCAAGACTAAATGTGGTTAAGTCACTGAATACACCAACTTATTGAATGTCACACACATGTACAACTCTATCCAACTAATGTCTCCTCACACACATAAAGATAGACTAAGTGAAGAGTAACGAGAGCTTGATATTCTAACAACATCAACTTCATCTACTATCTCTTTAAGAAGACAACAACTAGATAATTTTGAGTTTTCTTTATGCTTTTCATCAAATTTTAGAGGGTATTTTACAAGGTCAAATATAATGAATGCAGTAGAAATAAGCATAAGCTTGCATATTTTTGGTTGTAAAGAGCATAACTTAGATGCATAAAGTCTATCAAGAGAATGACAACCACATTTCTTGGTAAAGGACTTCTCCAGGGGTGTGAACATACTCCTTGGAATCCAACTAAACAACTAGATTTGCCAACTCTTCAAAATTTTCCTTGCAAAAGTCCTTTGAGAAATTAAGAACTTGATCAAGGTCCCACTCTGGATTGAAAATCTCCCTAATTGTTGGATAGAAAGCAATGTCAATATTGTTTTCTATGACAAAATCCAAAGGCTTCTAAGAGGCTATGGCATTTATAATTTGAGACAGCCCTGGGATCCTCACAAGAAACTTTGAAGCCTTGATTGAACCTTCAGTTTTCTCACTGACATATGAGATGCTATTGAAACATATGAGGCAACTGACTCCTTTGTCATTGTGGGCTCAAGGATATTTTCCTCTTCATAGATGTGGAGGCAAACATGTGGTGACATCTCTATACTAGACATCTTCTTGAGATACAATAGCTTTGCTTTAGACTACTTGCCTACACAACGCAAGTATCAACATTGAAGCCTCTTGAAGTGCAGCCCTCGCTCCGCGTTGGACGAGTAAGTAATACACCGCGAATAGAAGTATTTAGGAATCTCCAAACACCAACATCATGCCGTTTCGGCTTTGGAAGTCGGTTGGGAGCATATGATGTGAGGGTAGGAAAATATATGTGAGAAAATACATTTATCGCTCCCTGCAGAAAGACTGGGAAATATGATGCGATAAGAAGAAAATCAAAACCTTTTTATTACCTTCACGCATTGTTTTGGTGTATTTTACCTTGCAACTGGACTTTGGGAATGTGCTGAGGTGTGTAGTAGACGACTTTGACGGGGAGGATGTGGAAGTTGACTTAAAGGTTGTGGGGTCCGAGATGTTGTGGTTTAGCACTAGTAGGGCCATGTTGATTTCTACGAAGTAGTGGCCGTATTGATGTGTAGGTTGGGAACGCAGAGTACGGATAGAGGGGTGACAAAGTATGGACGTAGTGGAGGTTGGAAATGAGATTATGGACGGAGGGTTGTCGGTGATTAAGAAGAAGAGGGTTTGGAGCCAAGGGGAGGAGATGGAGACGGAGATGGAGATGGATAGTTTAGAGACTTTAGACGAGTTCCAGAGCCAAGCAGGGAAGGAGAAGGAGATGGAGACAAAGTTGGACACATTGCATTGAGCAAGGCAGAGAGGGAGACGTTTGACACACAAGGAAATGGGAAAGAAAAGTGCGTGAATAAATTAGGGTGGCCTTAAATAGGTGCGAGGGGGGAAGAAGGAACCTTCCAAAAATCCTAATATAATGGCCAATGGGAACATGACACATGGACATCAGCACCCACGAGTATATAAGAACTTTTCATTTGGCGCAAACAGGAATTCACATCTTACATCACGACTGTCATTTGTCCGATAGTACTAATGTATCCGATTGATAGAGGTGTTGTACGTCCACGTTGGTGACGTCAAAGGCTGCCGAGTTGTTGGACACAACAGGAAATTATAGTTTACCAACTTTAGCAACAACCCTCATCATGTTGTATTGGAGCTGTCAAGAATACGAAGCAAAGTAGAGTGAGGAAGGAGCTTCTTCTTGTCTCCTCATGCTGCACTATGAGTGGGGCAAATAAAAGTGAGGGTGTGCAAATAGAAATAAGGAACTTGTGCATTTGCGTTGTGTTGGAGTCTCTCAATACGAAGCCATAAGGGCAAAGAAGGAACTCTAATTTGTGCTATCATGTTGTATTGGGCCAACCTTTAGTGCAAAGCAAGGAGCAAGAGTTCAAGGACTAGGCATTGTTTCGGCTTCCATCTAGTCTCTGTTTGGGTGTGATGGGAGTAAATTGTCTTCGTATTTAGCTTCCTTATTGTGCCGTGTTAGTTTCAATGGCTAGAACAAAACAAACTGCAATGAAGGTCTTGGTGAAGAAATCTTTTGAAGAAGGTGCTGAGCAAACTGTTGAGGAGACAACTGAAGATATTGTTGTCCATGTTACACCAGTTGGTAAAGTATGTGAAGGTTAATCCTCGGAGAAAAAGTCATCTGGTAAGGTTGAGCCCTCAATGTCAACTCCCCAAGGAAGCCCCTATGAGGAAAAAGAGAAAGTCAAGATGGTTTTATATCCTAAGGTTTTTTGCAAAGATCAAGAAAGCTCAAAAGTCAACTAGTCATCTCATTCCTAAGGCTGCATTTTTTAGACTAGTCAAGGAGATATCTGATAAGATGTCATCTGTTGCTTCTAAGGATGACCTCAACAGGAGACGGTAGTTTTTTGCCCTACTATGCTTGCAAAAGGCAGCATAGGATTTTGTAATAGATGTTATAAATGATGCTTAGATTGCACCTACCCATGCACATCAAATTACATTAATGAATAAATACTTTAGTATGGTTAATAGACTTAGATATATGTTTGACAAAGTTTTGAAGCCTCTTCCATCGATTGATCAAAAGGCATTTGAACTCCTCAATGTTCCACCCAGGAGAAAGCAAAAAGAACCACCAGCACCCAAGATTGAGAAGGTTACCCATTTGTATCCTACAAGGGTTGGAAGTAAGCAGGAGGTTGTCTTAGAGGAAAAAAGGAAAGAGGTAATAGAAAATGAGGATTTGATCTGGTAGAGAAAGATTTTGTCTCTTGGCCCAATGAACTACGAGAGGATGGGCAAAGTGTACAACCAAATGGTCATGAATGTTTCTGCTAGTCCTGAGAAAGAAGACTACCTCAACATTTCTCCAAAGGATAAGATCCTATTTGAGAAAAAGGATACTCAACTAACAGATTGAGTAGTTTATTGTTGTTTGAGATAAGGTCTTTTGCTTCTCTTTATTTATAATGAATTTTTCCAAGGGTCCTTATATTGCACTCATTCTCTTATTCATTTTTTACTTTGTATACAGGTCATATGTTGCTTCTCTTAGCATTGACATTGCTAAGAGAATAATTGTTATTGATCAACTTCTCTCTGTGGATTTTTTTTCAAAATCTAAATTCAAATATTGCAAGGTTTTTAAAGCACTTTGACAGTGTCACAAACCATCATATTTTTTTCCATATATTGAAATGTACTTTTTTCAACATTCTATCTCTTGACGATTTGTCTTTAGGGTTATTTCTCACTTGTGTTTTGGTTTGCAGAGGAGATTGGAGCCTAATCTATATTGACATTCCTGCAAGAGAGCTCATTTTTATAAATTCTCTTTCAAGAATCCATGGCCAATCAAAGATGTATTGTCAATAAACACTCTTGATTTTATCATTTATTGGATAAAGTTTATAATATTCACTATGAAGTTAATATGTGTAATGCTACCAGACTTGTTACTACCCACTTGGACACCAGCTTTGAAAGCATTGCTGATTCTCAGACACCTTTTAAGTTTCTGCTCCAAGAGGTCCCATTGTAAAATGACATACATAGTTGTGGCTAGAGAGTGGTTTCAAATGCTTTGAGGATAATAGATTCAAAGCTAGTGAATGTAGATGGGGTGAATGTAAGTCTCCTATGCTTTATCCTTTTTATAGTGAAAGTATCTTGCTAATTCAAATAACTTGTGTGCTTTGTTACAGTGCAGAGACTACCTTGAGTCATACATGTGGTGGATACGAGAGAGGGTTATTGAACTAGTTTTAGATAGGGAAATTGCACCGGTGGACCCAGATTCCCCTCTCCTAGCTAAAAATTCCAAAGGACAGGCAACAACAAAGGGCAAAGGCAAGAGAATGGCAACCACCCAGAAAGAGAAGTCTCCAAGGTCCAAACAAAAGGGACCCAAAATGAAGGGCATGCATAAGCTTTCTCCATTGAAATTTAGTCCATCTCCTCTAAAGCCCAAGGAGAAAAGAGTGCCTCAGGTAATTAAGTTCTTTGAGCAACCAAAGAAAACATCTATTAAGAGGAAACTAGTGATGATGGATGAAAGTATGGAAGATGAAGCAACTTTTCCAAAGGAGAGAAGTCTTAAGGATGGAGAAGCTATAGATCAAGGAGAAGCTAAAGAACAGCTTGAGAATGGGAAGCCAAAGATAAAAGAGAAGCTAAAGAATAGCCTTATAATTATCAGTTTCTCAGCTCTTTTTCCAATTACAACACCATTTACCTTGAACTTATGACCAAGAGTAACATTGTCTAGAAACTCGAAGGTGTCTCTTTCATCCTTAAGACTCCCCTTTGAAGTAATGTTTACCTCCTTTACTTCTTGTGCAGTAACTTGCACTATAAGTTTCAATGTCTTACAATCAATATCTAAATCTAAAGGAATCCAAGCACCCAATCTAAGTTTGTATCTTTTGTAATCAAAACCTATGATAAGAGATTGTCGAGATATATTACAGGATACACCCAATGATTGAGGGCACACATTGCACCTTATAAAGTCACATTTCTGGTCAAATTCCTTGACTTTCCAACATAGACCTAAAATTTTGTCCAAATCTTCCTCTGAAAAATTTCTATTTATCCATGAAGCCTTCATCTGTAAACATGCTGTTTTAAAGCAAGGTACAAAAACATGCAAGGGTGAAAACCACGATAAGCATACTCTTCTCGAGATCCTTCTAGGAGTCATAGGCTTTTGAATATCTTGAGCAATTTTGAGTTTAAAAATCTCAATTATTGCTTCATCAGGCATCTCCCAATCCAAAGATGAGAGGCTTGGTAACTGCAGATCTTCAGGGTATCCATACACACCTGCTCAAGGAACCACATATTGTCCATAATACATGAAAATTCCACTTTCATGAAAAAAACTAGTGGTTTGATTAGCATAAATAATGTCTGTAAATTCTTTATGAATGGCATGGAATGTTCCTTTGAGACTCTCCACAGGTTGCCACTCGAAACTTGTTGATGGAAAGTTATCTACAACCAACAATACATTATTTAGCATATGCTTCAAACAAAACCATGTACTCACGTATATTTTACAACTCAAACTTACAGTGTGCTTGCTGGAAAAAACATTCTCGTGGAGCCAAGTGCATATCTCTAGCCATGTAAACATGTTGCACCAAAGAAAACCAACCTTGAGGCATGGATTTGAAGGCAAAGATACGTCCCTTCCAATGATTTTTGATATCCCCTTGTTTTGTTTTTTTCACTCTCTGAGAGTCCTTGCAAGATGGTAGCATTGTAACCCAATCATTTATAGTAAATATTTTGGGCTCCCATTCTTCATTTGCACTCTTGCTATACATGGTGCAAGAGTTTATGGAATGAGAAGGATGCCTTGTGGATGCCATGTTAAAGGCAATGAGTATGTAGACAATGTGCAGAGAAAGAAACCTAATGAGAGAGGTTAAGGAGACAAATTAAAAATACTATGAGCACTGACAACTTTGAAAATTCTCCCTGATGGGACCTCAAATGGGCCAGCACTGGCTATGGCACTAGCCGGACCTCATGCTCATAATAGACAAAAACACCCTCACGGCCTCGCGGGCCAAAAGCGTCTATCTGCTGCTAAAGGACGAACTGTCCTAAAGCCTAATCTATGCATTTATAGTTTTGTAGTCCAATGTTTCCCTTTCTATAAACTCCACATAGGGAGAACCCATACACATTGGCAATAGATGCCACGATAATCACATACATGGGAGGTAACCTCTCGGTGGAATCACCACGGCCTCACTGCAGCTCTCCTACACAGTAGGGATTAGCCCCTTGATGCGCTGCTCAACATATAAAACAAACAAACAAACTCCACTCTTTCATTTTGCAAGTATTCCAGGAGATACCATGTGTCCTTACCAAATAATCCCCCAAGAAACGAACATCCATCCTACGGCTTAGGATGCCTTTCCACACTCAAGCGTGGGTCATTGTCATTGAAAACAAGTGTTATGCATCCAATCCTTTGTATTCTGACACCATGGTTGATATGCACATGCAAAAGTGGATGATCCTAAAGTGCTCAAACATAATTTTCAATGATAAACGTGTTGTGCACAACCAGGCTTTCCAATGCTCATTCACTAACTCGTTGCAGCAATGTAAGAATAGCACCGAGACAACACTCATGCTACTATCCTCTTAATTAAAATACCATGAACTCTATATCATGATATGCATCAGAAAATGGGCAACAGTCAGCACGCAAATCATACCATTCAAACATCCCAACCCCCTACGTTTAGGTATTGCTTTCGTTGCATAGGTGTAGAGATTCATTTTGTCATGTTTTGATGTATGAAAAGCGATGAATCACGAACTTTGACAAAGAGATAGGGAAAAGTGAGGCTAAACCTCATGCTTTGCCACTACCATACATCCACAAACAATCATTATATTTTTCCTTATTTTTGTAAGATGTATTTCTTTTTTTTTCCTTATTTTTTCCATTTTCTTGATTTATTTAGCAATAAAATATGCTATTTTCTGATTTTTTTATTGTTCCGATCACTTCAGCATACTAACATTTAATTTATCTTTCATTTTCCCCCATAGGAACACATTTCACCCACTCGAAACGAAAAAACTACAATTTTACCGCTAAAAAACCGCATTTCGGGTTTACGGGAATTAAATAGAGCATGTAAATCATTGCAAAATCAAAATTTTCTAATACACAGCAATTAATCATGATGCAACCAGCACTCAAACAAATTTTCATCCAATAAGAACATCATTATCTTCATAAACTATCAAAAATCCTTTATTTTCTTCATAAAAATGGTCATACCGTGTTTTTACAAAACTCGAGACACATTAAATGACTCCATAACCAGCAGACAAAGCCTCCATTGCTCTCAATCCAATGTTGCACATCAATCTTCATCATCTTCATCAATCTCCATCACCGCTTCCTTCAACCCCCTTCCCAGTTCCTCCTTCAAGGTAGTGCACATGAACAGTCCATAGAGAGGAGAGAGAGGGAGGAGAGAGAAATACTAGATTATGATCTCTTCATCCAGAGAGCCATATCTCGCGCGAGAATCCCACAACAGATATGCACAAAAACAACCAAAGGAAGCATCAAGCTGATACAAAATAGCTACACATTAAACCACAGCACAATGCTCACCCTACCCCCTGACAAAACCAAGGCATGAAATCCACAAGGAGTAGGCCTAGCATAATTTGATAAAAGTTCCGAAGCTAGTCACTAACCAACTACTCCAACACGGCCAAACTAAAAAGAACTATCAAAGAGGTCGCCCTAAGTGGTGGTCTGAACTACCTACCTAACTAAGGACAACACAACCAGGAGCTCCTACTAGGTGAGAACTCCTATAGCCTAATCACGAAGTATTGTCTTTTAGCACATTTCTTCTTTTAAGTTTTTATTCCCCCATACTCGGGCGTGTAAAAAGGAGGGAGCTGAGTTTAGTGACCCAAGGAGAACAGGGCATCGGCCTCGGGTCCTATCTCGGTACCCAAGAACCTACCAAGCCCTTACGAGGCAACACTTAATCCTTTTCTGACGCTCACTTTTATTTTTGCTCCAACCTTCCTTACTTTCTTCTTTTCCAGCCAAACGCCACCCCTAGGAAGACAAGGCATCAGCCTCGGGTCTGACTCGTCCCCAGGAACCTACCAGGCCTTCGCAAGGCGATGAGCAACTGCTTATAATTTTTCCTTTCTTTTCTTTTCTATTTTTCTTTTATTTTCGCAAGGCGATGAGCAACTGCTTATAAATTTTCCTTTTCTTTCTTTTCTAACTGCCTCGCAACTAAGCAAGAACTCCTAGAATGGCTGCCTAGCAAGCTAGCAGAACAGGGTCACTAGAACTGCCTTCTGAAACAGGTCTTTCGATGCCTGGCAATATCGCTACAGGAGGCAACGACTACTCAGACCTCCCTCAGACATACCTAACCTAAACCTGCAACTTCATGCCTTGGACGTCGGTCCCCAACAATAAAATAAAATCCCCTACAAGTACACAGACACATAAAACAGAAAAAACACGGTACTCGTAAAGGAGAGATATCACCTGGATATGGCCACGAGAAGTCTCCGCACGACATAGGCTCCTTCCAAGCTCTTCTTTGAACCTGTCTAGCACAGAACTAAAACAAGAAACCATTAACCACACCTGCACTAAATAGACGACTAGCCCTCTTGGCCTAATGAAATAAAACATTTAAAACCTCGCAAAACTGATCAGCCCTCTTGGCCTAACGAGATCAAACAGAATAGCACCTACACATCCCTCCCCGAAATAGTACAGATATACAATAATATGCTTCTTTCCAAGGAGGAAAAATAGGGCTCACAGCCCTAAGCTAAATGCATAAGATTATCCTCCTGCATATATAGCAAGAGGCGTACGCATAACATGTTGTCTAATCAGCCTATGGGTCCAGGATAACAACGGTAGATGGGTCTCGGCTACTCTTTGCATCATCCATATCACCGGCCATATATTGCATACTCTGATAACATTCCCCACAAGTGACCGGGTCCTGTATCATTATTGATAGCAATATCCAAACTAGGACCACAGTTGAAGAAAAGGTCTTCTTCATAAGCAAGGTTTGCCAGTGAATCCGCAAACTGATTCCAGTAATGTGGAATCAGTTGAAGAGACACTCTCTCAAACTCCTCAAGTAGGGTCATGGCAGTTCGATGATACATACAAAGGATGGGATTCCGCACTGTGTATGTCCCATCTAGTTGATTCAAGATCAACTGGGAATCCCCTTTTACTAACAACCGTTGAATACCACCTTGCTTGGCAATATGCAGTCCCATAATCAAGGCTTCATACTCCACCATGTTATTAGTAAATCCTACCCCGAGATAAGCAACTAACTTCATCGTAACTCTACATCGGGGATCTCAGATTACTACTCCAACACTCCCTTTTCTATCAGGGCTCCTAGATGCTCCGTCAAAATATAATGTGTACGTCCACCATGGGTTTACCCAACCTGCCATCACGAACTCCTCTATTCGTAATTATGATAGTCAAAATTTAACATGTTTAGAGGATGAACTGACAGCTCCATCCCACCTTCTTCATTAAACTCAACAGGGATACTTGTCAACAGTCGTAAGCAACGATGGCAAAATACTTTGATCTCCCAGGGCATTTGGCCCCTGCGATTCAGACAAGTCATGCCGAGTGTGGACCTTTCCAAAATTTCTAGAAATTTGACCAAACCCAGCTAGAGCTCAACCGCACCACCTGTCGCAAGTTCTCATGACGCTCAAAACTCAATTCTGGCGCAAGGAATAGGCAAAATCATAAGGCGCAACCACTTAGCAGCTTGCATAGGATATGGGTCTTGGAAGCGTTGCGGCTTCTGGCTTTGAGGTTTTATGGGGCTTGGTGTGATTAACCTTGAGGGTGGCGTGTGAGTAGTGCCTTTGGCCATGCGGGCCTTAGGGATCCATATCTAGGCATTTTCCTCATAGTAGCCTTGCATATGCAAGAGGGCTTTAGGGACCCATCTTGGCTTGATCATGCGTGGATTTCTGTAATTGCGCCTTGGCCTCCTAGGTTTAGAGTTTCTAGTGTTATGAGAACATGAGTGTCGAATCCTAAGTGGCGGTTGCAGTTGTTTGGGCCTCCATTGAAGCTTAGGCTGTTGGACCTTAGCCTTTACTGCTGTGAGTGGCGATTCTAGAGATTGTCACATGGTCAAATTATTAACTCCTTCCTTGAACATGAAACTTTTTCTGGATACTATATAGATGATAGTACTAAGTTCCATCTTTAAAAAAGGGATTAAGAAATATTTAGCCACATGGTCAAATCTTTATTTCTAGTTTGAGAGTTAAACTTGGGATATTTCCAAATTTTATAATGTAGTATTAATGGGAATATAAGTTTGCAAGCTGTGAAACACTTCTTTCAATTTCTTGGCATACGGTTGAACATTCTCATGAGGTTCTTGATGTATTACATTAAGAACACATAGCCAATACTGACTACCTCTCTCAGGGGAAAATAATCTTTGGAAGGCCGCAAAAAATAGATCAGTTGTAGTTATGATTTCGGCTTCTAGACTGTGATACCATGCTACAGCTTGTTGAATGCTGAAATGACTTGATTTTTTTATTGATTTTTGTTGTTTTTGAGGCCTGAATGGTTGATTTTTAATGGATTTTGAATGATGATTAGTTGTTTTGGAAGTGTTTGAGTGTCTTTTGGATTATTTTGATTATGTTTTAGAAGTTCATGATATTTTTCAATAGAGATATGAGGTTCTATGATGTTCTGTTGAGGTTCTGATAGCTTCTATTTTATTCTATTTTTCTTTTGTATGAAGCATGGAGTAATGATTGATGAACTTTGAGGTTTTTTGAAAGATCATTGAATGTTTTTTGATAGTTTGGAATGGTTTTAGTATGAGATATGTGGTTATGTTGCTTTTTGTTAACCTTCTATAACCCTCAGTTGAACTTTTGTAGAGCCTCTAATCTTGTTCTGTTCTATATGCCTCTATAAGTGTTATGTGGAATGTGTATGAGAATTTGGAAAAGTTTAATAGCCTTGGAAAGAGGTTAATGTAAGTTTAAAAGAGATCAAGGAAGTGGAATAAGTAGCTACTGAAGACTTAAGAGAAGATTGGAGTGAAGTGATAGTAGTGAGCTTTGAAGAGTCATTGAAGTGGCTCTAGTGACCTTTCATATCAAACACACCTCTTCAGAGGGATATTCATGACCAAATAAGGGTTATTGTGAGTTATTATTGAGTATTGTAGTGAGGATATGATATACTATTGAGAGAGAGAGAGAGAGAGAGAGAGAGAGAGAGAGAGAGAGAGAGAGAGAGAGAGAGAGAGAGAGAGAGAGAGAGAGAGAGAGAGAGAGAGAGAGAGAGAGAGAGCCAATTCTATGCCAAACAATGTATATCTATGAGAGATTATGAGAGGAAGCTATGGAATCTTTGAAGATAAATCATATGTGATATTTTCATTCAAAGTGGAGTATTATTTTGTGTTTTTTTGTTCTATCAAATAATTCTATGAAGAATATGAAGAGCATGATGGATGTTGTTAAAGTTAAAGCCGTGGGAGAATTGTTTATATGAAGCTATGTGAAGATTTCTTGTTCCTGGTGTTCTTTTCCTTGTTTTTAGTCATATAAAATATTAAAAGCTATGGTTTTTGATGATACAAGATAGATTTACTTGCAGTAGAAATCCTATTTTCTTAGTGTTTCTTTTTGGGGCTCCATGTTTTTGGTGCATAGTCAGGGAAAATTGCCATCAACAAGCATCAGAAGAGGATGAAAATGAAGGAAATGGAATTGCAAATAAGAGAAGAATTCAATGGAAGCCTTCAATCAATGAAGAATTGGAGTTACTCATTTCCAAAGTCACTTTCTATAAGAAGTTCATTCCACAATGGCAGAAACATATCACCATCTTGATGCATGTTCTATATGGTGGACTATTTCCTCTCCCTGTTGAAGCAACAAAGATGTGCATCTTGGTAGAAAACTGTTTGGAAGCAAACTAAAGTGCAAAAATAGAGAGAATGATCATCCATGGGAGATTTGACATTCATTGAGAAGTTTCTAGACATTATCAAGTGGAAGATTGTGAAGAAGCTTTAGGAGTCATGGTTAGTAAAAGTTCACGAAAACAAGAAAGAAAAGAGTTCCAATTTGTTTGTGGATGCTCAATAGCATGACACATGGGATGCATGGTACACTGACAATATCCTATTTTTCCAATTAGCAACCCACTGGAATTTGGTGGATAGAGTATTTTTCACAACATACACTATTGAAACATCCAAAGTTGGCATTACTATGATGACGACACCACAATGATTCTCAGAAGAATGAGTTTTGATACCTTTAGAATGGAATATCTTCCCCTCTCTAGCAGACTGAAAGCTGAATTCAGAGACATAGAAAAGGAGGAAGTAGAAGAAATGTTGGCAAGAGAGTCCTCCAGAGATTGAAGCTCACTGTGATTCTGTTTTGTTGAGTACATACCAATTGGGTGGAGCCAATTCCCTTAATGAATGACACAATCAAGAGGTAAAGACTAAAATGAATCTTGAGATATGTAAATCAAAGACGAGAACAAGCTTGCAAAAGAAGCCTCCTTTAGTGCCCTAAAAGCACTCTTTATAGAAGTCCCCATGGTAACTCAAGGTCCCCTTCCTAGTCAATTCCAGCTTGGTAATATTGATGAACATGCGAGCAAATGTAGTCCCGTTGCCCATCTTTAAGGGAGAGTACAATGAAGACCCTGATCTTCATGTAGCAGAGTTTATGGTAGCATGTGTGGCTAGCAATGCTAGAACCCCCGAGCATTGGTTAGCAATATTCCCCGCCACTTTTAAAGTTGCGGCATTTCAATGGTATGAGAGAAAAGCAACAGAAACTTTTGGCATATGGGACGACGACCTGAAGTTGGCCTTTCTCATTATATTTAGGCATGAACATTTTGAAGAGCAGATGCGAGAGGAGTTCATGAACCTGTGTCAGTCCTCTAGAGAATGAGTAGAAGCTTATGTCTCACGAATGGAATCCATACTAAAGATATGGACTAACCATCATTTGGATGAAGGCATCTAGAAGAGAGTTTTCCTTAGAGGCATACAACTAGAAGTTTATAAGTTTGTGGAATTGAGAAGACCAGGCAACCTGCAAGCTGTAATGGAAGGTGCAAGACTAAATGGTTAAGTTGAAGCCAGATTGCTGATGACCTCAGGAAGAGGACTCCTACCTCCTTCATGTCATGAATGGTATACCCACCAAATGCAATTTCGGGGACAATTTCTTACCCCTACCCCTAGATGCAAATAGTGCCGCAATACAATGCACCTAATCTACACTGGCCAGCAGATGACAGTGCCTCAAATGATTATTCAACCACAACAACAATGGCATTAAGTAGTTCCCCCAATGGCAACTAACAACTGTGGAATCCTACCCACCACTGCAATCAACAATCCCCAGTCTCTACAGGAGCTTTGAATCAAAACCAGAACAGAGGACCCTCTATGTCAACCCAACTAGTGTATGCAGTGATTACAGAAGCTTCTCAAAACCCTAATACAAGTTCTCTAGGAGGTGAAAATATGAAGGACTACCTGTTCAATTGAGTCATAAGTATCAATGGATGTGATTACAGAATAGGTCAAGACGTTGAAGGTAAATACTGCCAATATATCCACTTCTATGGGAGGTGGGAGAGATGTAATGCATTCTAATACATGGTGTGAAAATTGCCATCAAGGGTACATTTAGCCGTTGAATGTACCAAAAAACCAACCATTTTTGGGGCCTTCTGTTCATACTGTTTGAGGAAGAACCATACAGAGGATATTTTCCCTATGAAGGAGATGCACGAAAGAAGAAAGAAAGATGAAGACGCAAGATTCAACTTGCTGGAATCCAAAACTCAATGCAAGACATTGGACCAAAGCCTAGGGAGTACATTCCTAGTTTTGGTCCAAGGAGGTTTTCCTATGAGAGTTACAGAGGATGACACTCTGCAATGGCCAGAGATCATAAGTGGAGTGTTAGAGATGTGGAGAAAAGGATCATATTTCACCAAACTATCCAAACCCTAAAAGGTCTATGGACTATAAGCCCTTATGAAGTTGATGCAAAGGAGAAGGCCACACTGTAAAAGGTTGTCCAAATCCAGCTCCTGTGAAAGCTACTCTTGATACCCAACAGAAGACCCAAGAACCTACTTCCAATTTGGTGGAATTGGAAGTTGTCACAATAACATGTGCTAAGAAAGGAAAACCCATAGTTCCAAAAGAGAACGTTCCCTCTACCAAGACAGTGAAGTTCAGTTTTCCTAAGGAGAAACAGAATAGTGCAACAAAGAAAAATGTAGTACAGAGCACTACAGAGCCACCACAGAGAGCTATAGAGACAATGATAGAGATGGGACCATGTTGAGATATCGAGCTCCACTCGTGATACGCCAGGGTGACCGTTGTATATTTATGTCACCAACTTGTCAGTTGCAGACGCGGTTGGTACACCGCCCATGAATAATAGCTACATGATAGCTATCCTTATCTACTCTAGTTCGTGGCTCAGTTAGTATGCCACCTTAGTTAGTTGAGTTTGGTTTGAGACCCATATATAGGGTTCTTCTATTTCTTTGTACTTGAGTTCTTTTGGCTTACACAACTAAGAAGAGGAAAACTGTTTTCAGCCTCCACCCTTGTGTGTCTTCCCCCATTGTGCAAGCAAGAAAGCTTCAAGCGAGACTCCTTCCTTCTCTCCCACAATCTTGACATGGTATTAGAGCCTTGTTCGTGGTAAGGAGCTCAAGAAAGCAAGCCAAGCTCGCGGTGGTCTGGTAAGAGGAGCAGTGTTGCTTTCATTTCCTGTTTTGGGAGCAGATCTCTGCAGGTAGCACAGCCGAAAATTGCAGGAGTGCATTGTCTCAGGTTGAGACGCCCTTCGCGGTGAAGCAAGAGGGCAGTATATGCTGCGGGAGAGGCCTTTAGCCCTTGGCGACCTTGTTTTTTTGATTTGAGGCCATTTCGGGGCCTGTTTTGCAGACGGAAGTTTTCTGCACGCACTCAAGAAAAGGCTCAGTTCTATGCTGTGCGACCACTGTTCTACAGGTCGGTGAAAAGTTACTGTAGAAATTGCATCGTATGCTTGTGCGCAGAGACATTGGGAGTTTCAGAATCATCCTTGGTTCCTGTTTATGCAAAATCGTCACTAGGAAGTGACTGTGTGGTCAAATACCACTTTCGCCAGTTTTGCAGATTTGCCCTTGTGAGGGTGAAGCTGTGTTTTTTGCAGTGACAGAATTTCTTGCAGTATTCTGTAATGGCGTCTGATTCTCTTTCACAGATTGTCACTGAAAAGCTTGACAAGAACAACTTCCAGGCATGGAAGTTTAGAATGACGAATTTCCTTATGGGAAAAGGATATTGGGAATTTGTTGCAGGAAATGAAGAAGAACCAGTTCTTCATGATGTTCCCAATCAACAACAAATGCAGGCATTTAAAACATGGCATGAGAGAGCCAGGAAAGTTATGTATTGGCTGTCTATCAGTATTTCAGACTCTATGATTGTGCATATTCAGGATGCAAGTACGCCAAAGGAGGCATGGGATACTTTGTCAAAAATGTATAGCACAAATACACAAGCCAGGAAAATGCAGCTCAAGCAAGAGTTGCATAATGTGCAAAGAGAAAGTATGAGCATCAACGACTACCACATGAAGGTGAAGAAGATTGCAGATGCACTTGCTTCCATTGGGTCGCCAGTGGAAGATGATGATTTAGTTTCCGTGACCTTGAATGGTCTAGGAAAGGATTATGCACAGTTTCGGACATCCATTTCAGTTCGTGAAAGATTTCCTGATTTTGAGGAGTTGATTGCTCTTCTAATTTCTGAGGAACAGAGAAATGGTGGTGCATCTTCTTCAGGAGGAACTTCAAAAGAAGCTGTCTTCTACTCAAATGCTGGAAGAGGTAGAGGCAGAGGTAGAGGAGGCCGATTTGGAGGCCATGGCAGAAATCAGAATATGCAGCAAACTCAAGAAAACCAGTCCTATGGAGGAGGACGTGGTAACTCTAGAGGCAGGGGGAGCCAAAGAGGTCGTGGTGGATGGCAAAGAGGCCAAAATGCAAACAGTAATGTTGAATGCTACTACTGTGGTAAAATGGGTCATATGGCTAAAGACTGCTATAAAAAGCAGAATTACATCATGAATGGAAAACTGCAACAAGGGAATTATGCATCTTCTAGTAGACAGGGTGATGACAGAAATGAGCATTTGTTCATGGTGCAGCACATGAACAATTCTATGACAAGTGCAGAAGAAAGCAATGATGTATGGTATGTTGACTCAGGTGCATCAAACCACATGACAGGTCATGCAGAATGGATGGAGGATGCAAGGAAAATGGAAAAACCAGGATTTGTGGAGACTGGTGATGATACTGCACATCCTATTGTGCAGATTGGAAAAATTCCCTTGTCTATGCAGGGTGGGAAAAAGAAATACCTGTCCGATGTATTTCATGTCCCGAATATCACCAAGAATCTGGTTTCAGTTGGTCAAATGGTTGAACAGGGCTTGCAGGTCAGATTTAATCCTCATGGATGCTTTGTTGAGGATATGAAAAATAAAGGTCGCTTGATAGCAAAAGGAAAGAAGAAGGGCAGAATGTTTACATTGGATGCAGACATGTCTGAATTGAGTGCAGCAATGTTTGCACATGGGACCGGTGTAGTTGCAGATATTGATATCTGGCATAAACGCATTGGTCATGTTAATGTACAGCGACTTAAATCAATGCAGGCCCAAAATATTGTTGCAGGATTGCCAAAATTCAAGGTTGCAGAAATGCATAAGGTATGTGAAGCCTGTCAGTTTGGAAAACAGGCAAGGAAACCATTTCCTAGACATGTTCAAGAGAGTGAGAAGCCATTGGAATTAATCCACTCTGATGTGTGGACTACTAAAGCTGCATCTCTTGGAGGCTGTCATTATTTTGTCAGTTTTATTGATGACTATAGCAGAAAAGTTTGGGTGTATTTTATGAAAAAGAAAAGTGAAGTTTTTGGGCATTTCAAAACTCTTAAAGCTATGGTTGAAAAAGAAACAGGCTTGCAGATAAAATGCCTAAGGTCAGATGGAGGGGGAGAGTACCTCTCAAATGAGTTTGCAAAGTTCTTGCAGGAGCATGGCATAAAGCAGCAATATTCATGCAGTTATACCCCACAACAAAATGGAATTGCAGAAAGGAAAAACAGGCATATTGGAGAGGTATCTCGTGCCATGCTCAATGAAAAAGACTTGCCAGATTTTTATTGGGCTGAAGCAGTTGCTACAGCAGTCTACATAATGAACAGGACTCCCACTGCAGCAATACATGGAATGACTCCAGAGGAGAGGTATACTGGTAGGAAACCAGATATTTCTCATTTGAAAATTTTTGGTTGCATTGCCTATGTACATGTGCCAGATGAGCTGAGATCCAAGTTGGATCCAAAAGCTGAGAAGTGCATCTTTATTGGTTACTCTCTGCAGCAAAAAGGGTATAGATGCTATAACCCTTCTACTCGTAAGTTTACAGTGAGCAGAGATGTTGTTTTTTATGAGATGAGTAGCTGGTATAAACCAGTAAATGTGATTGATGATGAAGATGCACAAAATGGTAATGCTACACAGAATTCACAGCAGCAGTCACAAAATATTAGTGGACCTGGAGCGTCCTCTAGCAGTGGTTCACATTCTTCGCCATGGACAGGCAGATTGAGATCAGGAGAATCTTCTCAAAGCAATGCAGATAGTGGTATGCAGGTATCACAAAAAGGAAAAGAGAAGGTTGATCAGCCCATGTTTGATGTGAATGCAGGTCACTCTTATGTGGATGGTGAATCCAGTGGCTCAGAACAGAGCATTGATGATGAGTTGGGTATTCCTTCTATTGTTACACCTGGAGTAAGGAAGACCAGGGATGTTTTGAGAGCACCTGGGAGTGAACCTACTTTGCGCAGGTCTACAAGAGCTAGGTATCCTGTGGATAGGCTGAAATATGATGGATTTACAGCCATTCACTATGCATATATGGTCAAAGTGATACAGGAACCAGAACCCACATCTTTTGAGCAAGCCATGGGAAAAGAAAAATGGGAGAAAGCCATGGATGAAGAAATGGATGCCTTGGAAGCAAATGCTACATGGGAGTTAGTACCTTTGCCTAAAGGTAAGAATGCAATTGGCTGTAAGTGGGTTTATAAGGTGAAGCACAATGCAGATGGTTCTGTGAACAGATACAAGGCAAGATTAGTAGTCAAGGGGTATGCACAAACATATGGCATTGACTATGAAGAAACATTTAGTCCGGTTGCAAGGATGGCAACCGTAAGAGCAGTCATTGCTATGGCTGCATCAAAGGGATGGTCTTTACATCAGATGGATGTAAAGAATGCCTTCTTGCATGGTGATTTGCAAGAAGAGGTCTATATGGAGCAGCCACCAGGTTATGTGCATGCTGTTCATCCTGAGTTTGTTTGCAGGTTGAAGAAAGCCTTGTATGGCTTGAAGCAAGCACCTAGAGCATGGTCTGACAAGATAGGACAGTATCTTGTCACTATTGGCTTTCAGATTTCCAAGGCAGATTTCTCACTTTATGTGAGAAAAACAGAGAAAGGTATTATGCTGCTTGTCATTTATGTTGATGATTTGATTATGACAGGTGACAGTGATGAAGATATCCTTCATGTGAAAATGCTATTGAAGCAGAAGTTTGAGATGAAGGATTTGGGAGAGCTGCGTTATTTCTTGGGCATTGAGGTGATTAGATCACCAAGTGGGATACAGCTCTTGCAGAGGCAGTATGGATTGGACATGCTGTCCAAATATGGGATGACAGGCTGTAAGCCTATTTCAGTTCCTTTGGAGCAAAATGTGAAGCTGAGCACAGATGCAGGTGAGCTTCTAGAAGACCCTACTATGTACAGACGCATAGTAGGAAGTTTGATTTATATGACTATTACCAGGCCAGATTTGAGCTATGCTGTTGGATTGGTAAGTCAGTTTATGCAGGCTCCAAGGAAACCACATTTGGATGCGGCTAGACGCATACTTAGGTATGTGAAGTCCACATTGCAGTATGGACTATTTTATGAGACTAGGGTTCAGATACAGTTGCATGGATACACTGATGCTGATTGGGCTGGTAGTATTTCTGATAGACGATCTACCAGTGGATATGTATTCTCTTTTGGGAGTGCTGCAGTCACTTGGAGCAGCAAGAAACAGCCTACAGTTGCCTTGTCGAGCACAGAGGCTAAGTACAGGGGTGCAACAATGGCTGCATGTGAGGTAGCTTGGTTGCATAAGCTACTTTATGATATGCATCAGTCTACAGATGGGCCAGTTGTCATTTATTGTGACAACATGAGTAGTATACACTTGGCAAATAACCCAGTCTATCATGCTAGAACAAAGCACATTGAGGTGCATTATCACTATGTGCGAGAGAGGGTTTTACTAGGTCTTATTGATCTAGTTTATGTCAGCACAGAGGATCAGGTAGCTGACATATTCACGAAGGCATTGGGCGCAGAGAAGCTGCGCAAGTTCAGAGACCTGCTTGGTGTGCAGGAATTGGGATTGAGCTCGAGGGGGAGTGTTGAGATATCGAGCTCCACTCGTGATACGCCAGGGTGACCGTTGTATATTTATGTCACCAACTTGTCAGTTGCAGACGCGGTTGGTACACCGCCCATGAATAATAGCTACATGATAGCTATCCTTATCTACTCTAGTTCGTGGCTCAGTTAGTATGCCACCTTAGTTAGTTGAGTTTGGTTTGAGACCCATATATAGGGTTCTTCTATTTCTTTGTACTTGAGTTCTTTTGGCTTACACAACTAAGAAGAGGAAAATTGTTTTCAGCCTCCACCCTTGTGTGTCTTCCCCCATTGTGCAAGCAAGAAAGCTTCAAGCGAGACTCCTTCCTTCTCTCCCACAATCTTGACAGACCAGAGGTCCAGGAGATAGAGGATGCCAAAGTACTTCCTCAAGGAGAAGAAGTGTAGTTCTTGCCATACTAGAAGAAAAAGGAAAGATAAAAGTGGGTGTGGCACCATTCCCTAGCTGATTCGAGAAGCCTGTCGATCCTATCAAAGAATATGACTTGGTCAAGGACCTAGACACTTTTAAACCAAACTTAACATTTTGACAATTTGTTGATGTTGTTTTCTAGCTGTTGAAAGAAATTCAAAAGCATACTGACAAGAAGAAGAGACCTACGGATTGCTCCCTCTGTAGCAACCAGGTCCAACAGAGCCTAAGAGCCTTTGACGGAAGTGGATGTGGCTAACGCCTTCCTGGATCTTGGAACCCCAAATATTGGTGTATGGATTGAAGGATGCTTTATAGCAAACACATTGATTGATGGAGGCTCATCACCAAACATAATGATAGATGTAACAATGAAGGATCTAGGCCTGCAAGGAATGTAGCCTACATAGTGGATCAACAAATTAGGAGACCTAAGAAGAATCAAGACTTTGGGCATTCTCATGTACGTGAAGACAACCCTTGCAGGAAGGGATTATTGATTGACATATTTGGTGGTCAAACCAAATTCCTATGGACCTCATACCTTATGCTAATGTTGCTAGGAAGACCTTGGCTTTTTGAAGCAAGAGCAAGGATAGATTCGTTCAAAGGAACCCTAACCCTAAGTAGAGGACTTAACAAGAAGGTGATGCTAAAGTTGTATGGATCACAAAAAGGCAATGGATCCACCTCCATCAAAGTCTTAACAAACTCCTCCAATGAAGTAACAGATGGTACATCAAGAGATGAAGAGGTCGTCAAATAGATCTTTTCCAAGAAAATAGAGGCATAGTCCCTAATAGTGGGTGTTGTAAGCCAACTTTCGAAGGAAGCAATGTTCTTTTCAATTGGGTGAATACCTCCTGCCTGAACTCGAATTGACTTTTGAAATTACATTTGACAGGGAGATAGAAGCACGGATGTATTGTTCTTCCTGTTACATGGCAGTAGCAAAGAAAGAGACAGAAGTAGAGGACATAACAAAGAGTCTATTCTTCTCTTACAGAGCCTCCATAGAGGCAAAAATATAATTTGAAGAGAAAAAAAGTGATAATGTAGAAGAAGAGTATGAAAGTGAGCTAGATGAGTCTGTCTCCTTGCAGAAGGCAAAGATGAGAAAGAAGCTCTAGAAGTTCATGAAGCCTAAAAAATAGAAGATCTCTTGTTGTTCAACAGAATGACTATAATATCCTTTGGACTGATTAATGAGTCACATATTAAGAAAATCCTCTATAAGAATATGCATTCCTTTAGTAGTGGCTCTTTTCGCCCAAGGTTACCCTTCCTAAGAGAAGATGCTGATGATGCACCTTTCCAAACAACCATTAGCCCTAAAATTCAAACAAAACCCAAAAGGTTCTTATTATGTGACGTTCTTGGATGCATCCTTGGAAGACGAGTCCTCGAGCCAAGAAGTAACTCATCCTCAAACCAAACCTAGAACCGCAATGATATCCTTTCAGCTTTCCAATGAGTAAGCTAAGCCTCCATTAAAAGAGAACATCAGTTCAAATGAATCATTAGAAGAGGAGACCACTCCCTTGAAGGTGTCTGAATCTCTACCCAGAAGCAGTCCATGGGACATTCATCCATGAAGTGGAAGGTGAAAAGAAACTAACATTCATGGATGTAGAAGGTATTGAATGTCACTTGAAGGTGGGAATTAATCTTCCAGAAGAACTCTTGGTCTTGGATGACCTACTGAAGGAGAACTTGGACATGTTTGCATGGTTGTACAAAGATCTGAAGGGGATTGTTCCCATAGTATGGCAACATCACATCAACCTAGAGCCCGATGCCAAGTGTGTGAGGAAAAGACAGAGGCGCATGAATCCAAATTACTCTACCCTAGTGAAGGCCAAATTTCTAAAGCTCCTTGAAGTTGAGTTCATCTATGAAGTGGCTAACAATGAATGGATTTTGCCCATTGTGGTAGTATCGAAGAAGAATGGAAAGTTGGGAATATGTGTGGACTTCCAAAAGTTGAATTCCAAGATGAAGGATCATTTCCCTATCCCTTTCACAAACCAATTTTAGGACACAGTGGCAGGCCATGAGCTCTATTCCCTCTTCAGGATGGATTCAAAGGATACAATCAAGTCGAGATTGCAAAAGAAGACTAATCCAAAACAACCTTCACAATAGAATGGGGAACCTATGCTTATAGAGGGATGTCATTTGGGCTCTATAATGCCCCTACTACTTTCCAACGAGTGATGATGGCTACATTCCAAAACCATTAGCATGATTTCATTATGTACCTCGATGACTTCTGTGTCCATAGCCTAATCCATGAGCATTGGGGACACCTAGAGAAGTGCTTTGATAGATATCGAGAGTATGGGATTTCTCTCAATTCCGACAAATACATCCTTGGAGTCTCGACCAGGAGTTCTTTTAGGCCACATTTTCTCTGCACAGGGGATAGCAACAAATATTTCCAAGATTGAGAATATTACTGCCTTAACATTCCCAATTAACCTTAAACAATTGAGGGGATTTCTTGGCCATGTGGGCTATTACAAAAGATTCATTGCACACTTTGCAACAAAGGTAGCCCTGTTCCATAAACTCCTCAAAAAAGATGTAGATTTTACATGGACCAATGATTGTGATGAGGCGTTCAACACCCTGAAGCAGTGTTTGATTAAAGCACCCATTATGCAACATCCTGATTGGACAAAGGAGTTCCATGTGCACAGTGATGCATCATTGAAGGCCTAGGTGCAATCGTATGCCAAAAGAGACCCTCAAAGTTAGATCAACCTATCTATTATGGAAGTCAAACAATAATCGATAGAGAATAAAACTACACAGTGACGGAGCTTGATTGCCTAGTGTGGTGTTTGCCTTGGAGAAGTTTTGACACTACCTATTGTCGACACATTTCAAATTCTATGTGGACCATGAAGCTCTATCCTCCCTAATGAACAAGGACGATGTGAAGGTAAGAATGATGAGATGGCTCCTTCAGTTTAAGGAGTTTTTTGACTTTGAAGTGGTTACCTGTAATGGGCCATAGGAACCCTCCCCAAAAAAAATTTAAAAGAAAAGGAAAAAATGATGATAAGCGGTGCTAAAACAGAGTTGAGTCCCAATAGCTTCAAAGATAGCTCTCTAGAAGTGTGACGTGAAGAGAAAATCACGATCACTAAAGATTCTTTTGGGTAAACCGTGTAGCTTGAATATCTCCTTGATAAACAATCTTGCAATGTATGAGGCTTTATAGTTTGTCTTTACTGGAATAAGGTGTGCAACCTTAGTAAGCATGTCAACCACAACCATGGTGGAGTTTTATCCTCCCTAGACTTAGGGTAGGCCTACAACAAAATCCATACCGATGAATTCCCATTGCATTTGGGGAATGTCAAGTGGTTGCAATTTCCCTGGCATCTTGACATGTTCGGCTTTGATACGTTGACAAGACAAACACTCGGTGATATATTTGAGAACATCACCTTTAAGCCTTTCCCAATGGTAGCTCTTTCTAACTGCATTGAGAGTCTTGGCATAGCCAGGATTTCCTGAGAAAGGGGAATCATGAGCTTCCCACAATCATACTCTTCCAATGTCGGTGGATTGGCTGTGTGTACCAGCAAGTCAGTCATACTCTTCCAACATGTCAATCCACCGACGTTGCCTCATGTTGAGCTCATTCTGGGTAAAGATCCATTTGAGACTCTTATGGTCAATTACTAGAGTAAACTTGTTACCCAACAGGTAGTGTCTCCAAAGCTTTAGAGCATGGATGACAGTTAGAAATTCTAGATCATGCGTAGCATAATTCTTCTCATGACTCTTCAATTTCCTTGAAGAGAATGCTACAGGATGACCTTCCTGCATGAGTACACACCCCAAGCCAAGTATGCTAGCATCAGTTACTACCTTGAACTCTTTATTGAGGTGAAGAAGTTTTAGAATAGGTGCTAATACCAAACTTTACTTTAATATGTCGAAGCTATTTTGTTCGAGAGTTGACCATGCAATGGTTGTTTGCTTCTTCAATAAGTCCGTTAGGGGTGCTGCAATCAAAGCATAGTTTTTTATGAAGACCCTATACCATCCTGTCAATCCAAGAAAGCTGCGTATTTCTTTGACAGATGTTGGTATTTGCCATTCTAGCACATCTCTAACTGGGTCCACTGAGTTTCCTTTTGCTAATACTATGAATCCCAGATATTCAATCAGACTTTTGAAGGATGCACACTTCTTCATCTGAGCATACAGCTTATGTGACCTCATTGTCTCAAGGAAAATTCGAAGTTGGAGTTCATGATCTTCTTCATGTTTAGAATAGATAAAGTGTCATCGAAGAAAACAAGCATGAAAACATCAAGATATGGCCTAAAGATATCCTGCATTAACCTGTTGAAGGTGGTAGGTGCATTCGTAAGTCCAAATAACATAACTAGGAACTCAAAGTCCCCATATGTTCTTGTATTGAAGGCCATCTTTGGGATATCTTCTTCCTTGATCCTTATTTGATAGTAACTTGACCTGAGATCAATCTCGAAGAAGATCTTTGCACCTTGAAGACGATCAAGAAGATCATCTATTCTAGGAATAGGGTACTTGTTCTTGAGACCGTTGATTGATTCAATCCTCGGTAATCAATACATAGTCGAAGTGTCCCATCTTTCTTTTTCTGGAATAGTACTGGAGCTCCCCATGGTGAACTGCTAGGATAGATGTAGCCCTATTCTAGCATTTGCTTGAGTTGTTCCTTCAGCTCAATTGCTTCTGGTATGGACATTATATAAGGTCTCTTTGCAATTGGCGCAGCTCCTGGTACTAACTTAATATCATGATCCACTTCTCCTTGAGGCAGGAGCTCTGTCAACTCCTCAGGGAATATGTCCACGTATTCCTTTAGCCAAGAAGGTCCTTCACTAGACTCTCGCTTCTGATCTAACTTATTGAGTTTGATCAAGTAGACAGGTAATCCTTTTCTGACTCCTTTTATGATCCGAGATACTTTGGCCAATTGGATTCTTGGCACTCCAGCCTCATCTTGAGTTGTGACTAATTCCCTTTCAGAGTTTTGAAAGGAAACTTGACCCTTTCCACACGGAATGTGGGTGTCATTAGGGTTAAGCCAATCCATTCCGAGTAGACATTCATGGATACCTAAATTCATGACTCTGAATTTGACCGAAGTCTTCTTTCCTCCCGGAAAGAATTCCACCTTAGCAATTTGCCTGGTACAAGTAACCTCATGACTATTTGCCAATTCCACAAGAAAGGTAGATGCTTCTACTGTGGCTATTCCTAATCTTTTTGCACAAGTTGGTGAGATAAAGGAACGTGTACTACCACAATCAATCAAGGTCTTGAAACTTTTACCTTGATCGTTCAACAGTGTCTGAATCACCGAGAAATGGCGATTTGGCCCTTTCTTGTGTAGAGCGGCATGGACTGTCGCCCTTTCAAACTCTGCTTCCATGGTCGGATCTTCTTCTTTGCACATTTGCCTATTGGCAACGCGGGCGGTTCTTCCTCTGCCTCGGGTAGTGGCTCCTTGACCATGGCCCATTCCTTGGAAAAGCGCTTGGCGATGTCCTCCCCCAAGTTTGGGACATTGCCTCTTGAAATGTCCGAGCTCATTGTAGTGAAAACAACAGAGATTTTGGCCATTACTTTGAGTAGGAACAAAGTTGTTGACGTTGTTAGTCCTTGCTTTCTTTCTTTGTCCCTGATTATTACCTTGAACTCTCTTCATTTGAGGTCTAAACTCTCCTCTATTTGGGTCATTATAAGACCAAGCTTTGTTACCCCTTGGCCTAGACTGCACTGTTGAGATATCGAGCTCCACTCGTGATACGCCAGGGTGACCGTTGTGTATTTATGTCACCGACTTGTCAGTTGCAGACGTGGTTGGTACACCGCCCATGAATAATAGCTACATGATAGCTATCCTTATCTACTCTAGTTCGTGGCTCAGTTAGTATGCCACCTTAGTTAGAGGATTTCCTAAGGAACTTCGATAAAAGCAGGAACTGCGGCACCATCACAGTAAGGACAGGGGAGCAGGAAAGAAGAATCGAAGTGCCTGTCAATGCAACAATCATAGAAAAGGCCCTGGGGCTTGTGCCCAAGAAAGAGAGACGGCCAAGACGAGATGTTTACACCATGTTGGGGGTCAAGAAAGAAGCGGTGCACAGCGTGGATGGAATCAGCTTGGCTGACATCCCGGACCCAGCAGTGAAATTACAAGCGAAGATGATCCATACCCTCTTCTTGGGCCAATGGTACAATGCGCTGATGAACAGGATTGGGGTCCCACTGTTGGAAAGCATAGCAAAAAGAGTTCCTGAAGAGATAGACTGGAATGGATTTGTACAGAAGACCATTCAAAGCCATTCAAAGTTCAGCTGCCCTCCTCACTCCGACTGAAGCACTAGCAGGAGGAGAATCCCCTGCCTCCACCACGCGCTCCGCAAGGAAGAAACCTGCGTCAAAGGCAGCTACAATCAGATATGGGGGTATCCTGATAGCCATCATAGATGAAGTAATAAAGGATGAGGACGTCATGGATGAGAAAGCTGCGCATCAAAGCCCACCTCACCACGAAGGAGGGGAATCAAGCAAAAGAACAATAAGTGACAAGGGAGAACAGGAGGTGCCGCCTCCACGAGCAAGCAAACTCGAAGAATAAAGAAAAAGTGATAGGAGACAAAAGGAGAAGAAAGAGAAATTAAGTAAGGAAGAACGGGCTGACATCAAAAGGGCTCAAAAAGAGTCTTGAAGGGCTGAGGAAGAAAGGAGGAGGAAAGAGGAGGAGGAGCTTGCCAGGATAAGAGAGGAGTCGAAGAAGGTAGAAGAGGACAGGAAAAGAAGGGCAGAGGAAGAAGCCGAGGAGCACCGACTAAAGGAACTGGCCAAACTGGCGGAAGCTACACGAAGATCGGTGGAAGAGACCCATGGGGGCGGAGAACTCGAACCCGCAAGCCCTGGCCATAAAGCCAAAGCCAACGCAAGTGTGGAAGCAGCTCCAGTGGTCGTAGGCAAGGGCAAGTCCCTCCTACATCCACTCCCTCCCTCCTTTGTGCCGACAACGGCTGAAACTACGACTGCAACTACTGCACAACACATGCCTCCCCTCAACACGGCACAACTCATGACCATGGTGCATATGCTCGTGAGCAAGGTGGCCAAAATTGTCCCTCAAACTAGATTGAAAAGGCCCATCGCCGCAGATGCAGAGTCACGGCAAGACCCTAAATGCCAAAGGCTGGAGGCATCGACCACCACGCCCAATACTACCATGCATGCTGATACTGACTATGACGCATATGTGGCCGAGTTACTGACACAACTAGATAAGGCAAAAGAAGAGAAGAAGGTGGCCGTGCTGGAACTAGAGAAAGAGAAGGAGACGTGAGTGGCCCTCAGGCTAGAAGTCTCAAGGCACGAAGCCGACAGAAGGAGAGAAATAAAGGCCCTGCATGACCAGCTAGTAGAAAAAACGAAGGAAGCACAAAACAATGAAAGCCGCCTTAGGCAAAGGCTGGAGGACGAGGAGCAGAGCCTGGTGGCGGAACAAAGGAACCTAAAACTACTGATGCAGCAATATAGTGATCTACAACAAAGGGTTGCCCAAGTGGAAATGCTTTACCGGGAGGTTCAGGAAGGCGAAGCCACTGTTCCACAAGAACATGCCATGGAGCCCCAATCATGGCAGGAGCTAGAAGAACAGAACAAGCTAATAAGGAAAATCGAATTCCTATAAAATGAAGGGCCAGGAGTCTCAGCAAGCTGAAGCAAAATGGCTATAAGATGAAGTGCAAAGATTGCAAGATGCGCTGGAGACCTCCCAAGAAGACGTAGAAGCCCTCATGGCCATGACCTTTAATCAAAAAAAGGCTACTCCTCGGCTGAAATCCAAAGCCAAGAGCAGTTGGTGCAGGAGAAATCAGAAATCCTGGCCGAGGCCCACCACAGGCTCAGCATTGTCGATCAAGCAAGAGGGATTGCTGAGGAATAGCTTGCTCAGAAATTTCGAGAAAGAAACCAGTTATGGTTTTTATCAAATGAGTAGCAACAGGTAGAAACCACCCTGGCAAGCCAGCTGGAGGAACAAAGGAAAAGGATGGAGGAGAGAGCCATGGAGTGGGAAAGGGAAAACTTTGACAGGATAAGGGACTTAACTGAATGCCTGGCGGTGGCAGAATGCAAAAGAATGCTTGCCAAAGCTAGGGTTGAGGCTGCAGAGATAACCACTAAGACCCAGTGACAGGCCTTTCTCAACACGGTGCTCCACATGACGCAAGTCGAGGGCGATGATACAGTGGAAAAGGTAAAAAGAAAGTTGGAGCTAACCACCCGGGCTCTAAGATACGGTCTTCAAGAGTGGGAGCTTCCAACAAGTACAGGAATAACTAAAGAGTAACAATTCTACTACTTGTGTTGTACGGGCCTTTCCACTGTTGAGCTCAAGGAGTTAGGTTTTCAGGAGTAGGAGCAGCCACCGCCACCACCACCAGTCATTCCTCCTGTGGTTGAGCGAAATGTTGAAGAGGGTCCGGATCTCGAGCAAGATGATGACAAAGAGCCACAAAGGATGCTAAGTCTGCCTCCACCCAAGATCCCACAGGAGGAACCTGGCGATGCTGAGCTACCTGAACACATAGTTGCAGTTAGCTGAGGAGGCCCAACGCCGAGCACGCACACTTCTACGACAACTCCCTGAGGAGCCCATGCCACTGAGGAATGATACACATCCTGTAGACTGGCCCCAGGAGTTGGTCATCTGGCGCCAGTGAGAGCTACATAAGAGGCCGTTCAAGCTTTCTTTCACTTTCCCACACTCTCTGGATCGGGCTCTGCCTTTAGGAGTCATAGCCAAGATCAAAGATCTGGCTAACAAACTTGCGAATAGATGGATGGAAGAAAGAAGCATGATAATGACTAGGTGGAGACAAGAGCCACGAGAGTACTGGGAAGACAAGGTTAATCTGGTTCCCAAATCCGTCCAAGGCTACGAGGCATAGCCGAAATGGCGAAGGAGGATTTGGGACACCAATTTTGATGCTTGGACCACATTTTGTAGCTCCCTCCCCGAAGAGCGTAACGATCCCATCTACATGCCCTACCCCCGTAGGCATGGTGTGGACTGCGATAGAGATTTACATGGGGATTATGACTTCCCGAGAATCTATAATGTAAATGCTAGAAGCCCGAAGGAGTGCTTAGTATTTAGGGTAGAAGATATACTTCCCTCCAAAAATCGTTTTCTTGTAGACTTCTCTTCCTGCCCCGATCCAGCATTCTTGACCACCTGTAATTACCTCCGACTTCTCAAATTCCTGCTACTCTAGAAACCTGCAACAGAGGAAGCCCATCTCCCCCCACTCTTTTTTTATATTAACTTAGGAATAGATAGTAGAGCCATGACTAGGTTGATGATGCGGGCTACTCTCCTCCCTGCCTTCTGCCTAGAGCTCTTAGAAAATATGAGTGACACCCGTTTTGCAAGATGTAATCATCCCTTTTTGTCCACCACTCCTTTGAGAGCTAAAGCCGGTATTAAAGAATACCTACAAAGTCATGCATTTTTATCACAATGCCTGTGACCGCCCCGTGACTAAATAGGTGCTACAAAAAAAAAAGAAAAAAAAGTGCTTGCAATCTTCCTTCACTATTATTGCGCACCACACTCACTGCATCTAGAGTCTTCTCTAGCCCCTCCCCCACTTCACACTCAGGGCACATCAAGGGCAGGACTTTCAGACCTGTCACCCTAAGTTTTTCACCACATCTCCAATGCTGCAGGAACTGGGTCCTCAAGTGTGGGACATTACCAAGGGCTTGCCCAAAGTTAGACCCATCTCCCAATTCCACTGGCACGGGCACCATGCACTACACAGTGAGACAAATACACCCCCTAGGAAGTGCACCACTTTTCTTGCAGGTTATGTTCATGTTTCAAGAACGGGCTTCTTGGTTGAAGGAGATCATCTACTACATCCTCCAATGACAAGTAATTTTTCCAGGAGTCGGACATGACCCCATTACTGCAACTTCAGGAGCTTTGCTGCGAAGGTTTAAATGGCTCAACAGATTTCATATTGCCAATCATCTGCCTACTGATGGCTTCCGTGATTGAACCAAATCAAGTAGAAGGAAAACCCAGTGATGGAGCTACCATTGGCATAGATCTTGGAACCTCATCGTCCAATGATCTATGCCCACTGCCTCAAGATCTATGGATCGCTTATTGATACCACAAGCCTAAAGACTTTCAACTCAAAACTGAATATCCTCTACTCCCAGACAAGGGTTTTCAGCCCAGGCCATGGCTTTTCATGGCAAACATCATTCGGGGGGTTTGTCTAGAATAAATCCCTCCAATACCATCCTCCTAAGGGATTGCTTATTGCTTCAAGCATTTCGGATACTCAAAAGACGACCGGCTCCATAGGGGTGCCAGAACAATGTGAAGGATGCCGAGAATCTTCATGAAGCCTAAAGCATGCCGGAATCTCTCCTGGTCATCGTCATCAAACTCCATCACCTCTCATTCACAAGCATCAGTGTCATCTACCCACGAGTTCCACCTAGCAATAGCATCATCTATCCCACTACTTCCCACCATAGTGCCATGGGACTGGCACTTGGCTAGGAGGGGGGTAATGTTTAACGCAGCACACAGGAGCGGGAAATGGATAAAGAGAAAAAGAAACGGCGCCTTAAATGGCAACTAGACCCAGGAAAAAATTAAATGCACGCGCACGATCCTCAAGAAGTCTTGGAGTTGCCCAAGGCGAGTAAAAGAATAAAAAGCACACCATTAAGTGCGAAAACACTTCCAAAACCTTGTAAAAGAGTGCCAGGCTCACTCTTGTGCAAATTGTATGCATTAGTTGGGGATAGGATAGACTAGAACGGTGGGAAAGGAGGAAATGGTCCTAGGCTAATGGCTAGCCATGTAAAAAAGGGGGATGACCGCCCATGGAAAATAGGGCATGTATATAAATTTGAAAAGTGAATGGGAAGCTCATTCTTGTGTGTGGCTAAAGATTCTTCTTCTTCTTCTTTTGTTTCTTGCCTTCTTGCTTGTGCTTGAGAGAGGGATTAAGAGAGTGTGAGGGAGTGAGGGAGTGAGAGTGAGGGATCTTGGAGAAGAAGCTCTCCATCTTCTCTCTTCATCTTCTCCTCCTCTCTTCTCTTCTTTTGTCTCGCATGTGGCTATGGAGGATGAAGCTCATGGGAGAGGGATTGAGGTTGCTTGAGCTTGCCTCAAGGATCGTGGAGCTACTGGTGTGCAAGAAAGAGGAGGGCACTCGATCGAGCATCAAGGTAAGCTCACTACACCCGTAAGGTAGGCATTGCGCGTCGGCTATGTGAGAGGTAGCCATGGCCGCTCAATTCGAAACACTTGAGCAATAAGTGGTCCGTAGGTCTCCGGGTAGAGCTAGAAGCTCCCCTCCAATAAATTTTTGGAAAAAAAATTTAATAACCCCCTCCCCTTCAGCCATTGCATGGCGGGGGGGAGAGGGATATGAGAGGAATGGGTGTGGAGTAGGAGAGCATGGGGGGAGGAGGACGCATGCAACTAGCCACATGTGTGGCTATCCCCCCCTTCAAACCCTATATGATCCCCCCTCTCTCAAGATTGAGAGGGGAAAGAGGGAGAAGGACCTTTCAACGCAGCACACGCTAGTAAAATTCATGGAAAGAATGCTTTATGCACTATGCACAATGCTGGTCTTTCTTTTGTCTGAGCACATAGCCATACACAATTTGCATTAAGTATAATAATTAAAAGGTATCAGAAAAACCTCCTAGATGCATGGCACCTGTCTTCCTTAGGTTGTGACCAATGATGAGCGTGAGAGGATGTCCTAAGCTATAGGCTAGTCATTGGGTCCTAAGGGGGAATTGTAGTGAGGAATGGTATATCCTGGAACGTAAAATATTGGTACCTTGAGAGGAGTTTGTGCTCATTTGCATTATATGTTTAGCAACGCATCAAAGGGTCAATCCCTGCGATGTAGGAGAGCTGCAGTGGGGCTCCGACTATTAGTCGGTGGAGTGCCTCCTATGTGCGTGTGACGAGGCGTTATGCCTATGTACTTTGGGATCTCCCTCTGAGGAGTTTTAGGGAAACGTTGGACTATAAACTATTAACGCATGAATTAAGCTTTAGGACAATGTGTCCTTTAGCATTAGATTGATGCTCCTGGTCCGCGAGGCCGTGAGGGTGTTTGTGTATCATGAGCATGAGGTCCGGCTAGTGCTATAGCAAGTGCCGGCCCATTTTAGGTCCCATCAATGTGTCTTCTACCTTATTTGGATCCCGCATTTCACTCATGTTGCTAAAAATCTTTATCAACTACTAAGAAAAGGCCAAAGGTTTATATGGGAAAAAGAGCATACTCAAGCTATTCGGAAATTGAAGAAATTGCTAATTTCAGCCCCTACCTTAAAGAGGGCTAATTACTCTAATGGATAGCCGATCATACTCACAGTGGACACAATTCCAATTGGAATAGGATGGGCAGTCGGTCAAGACGACCTTGAAGGAAACACATATGCAATTTGCTTTGGAGCAAAGGTTCTTAATGAACAACAAAGAAGATATGCTCAAATTAAAAGAGAACTTTGGGGAGTAGTAACTGCATTGAAATGTGACTGGGAGTACTTCATGGACGCACATGTAATAGTTGAAATAGATTGTCTTCCACTCTTGGGCATGATTGCCAACTGTTCCACTCCGACATAGCTATGCTAAGATGGCTAGCCTCTTTTAAATCCCTAAATCCTGATTTGAAACATATTGCAGGAATAGATAATCCAGTTGGTGACATGCTTTCGTGTGCCAGATATAAGGATGAAGAAGAGATGATGGACGAGGAAGAATCAGAGTCTATATTTGCTAAAAATGATACTGTAATTGCAGGTTCAGATCCGAAAACAGCAAGTATAGCTGTACCTAATGATGGTTTAGCTGTCAAAAATGTAGGTACAATATTAATTATAGCAAGTACAATAGGTTCAGCTGCTAAAACAAATTTTACACCAGCAAAGAAGGAAGAGACAACCATAGAAGGACAATGGACAGCTGATAGACAACATTCTCAATGATTTGTTATGGTTTGTTCACACTTTAAAGAAGAATATAATGCAGGTGATTGGCTAAAAATTGGCCAATTTCTGAGTACTATGACAAAGAAGGAAGATTGGACTAATGAAGAGTTCAAGAGAATCAAGAGAAAAGCTTATGGTTTTTTTCTTAAAGATGGCTACCTTTGGAGGAATGCGAAAAAGAAAGGAAGGGCGCCTGTTTGTATCTTAGGAGACAAGAAGACTCAAAGACAGGTCATGCAAGAATTTCATGAAAGCGTATTGGCTGGTCATAGAGGCATATGGGGCACTTTTGCCAAAATAAAAGAGAAATTTTGGTGGCAAAACATGTATAAAGACATTCAGCATTTTGTTGAGTCTTGTCATGTTTGTCAAATGTACTCTATCGTTAAGCATAGAGATGGGCTTCAGCCTACCTTTCCTTTATCCATTCACTATAGATGGGTTATTGATTTAGTAACCATGCCTACAAGAATTTGGAACATGAGATATCTAGTATTTGCTAGAGAAGTTCTCACAAATCAAGTGCAAGGAAAAGCCGTGATAATAAAGTCTACTCAAACCATTTGTAGATTTTTACTTGAAGAAGTATTTTGCAGGTATGGCTATGTGACATCCCAAATTAAACCACCTCTTCATAGAATAAGGGAATTTTTTTTAAAAAAAATTGTATCCCCTCCTCCCCTAGTTGACATCGCACTGGAGGGGAAGGAGGGAAGCCACGGAATGCAGCACGCTGGAGATCATGCATGCAGCCGTGTAGGAGAGGGAGGATCCCCTTCCCCTCCCCTATTTAAGTCGCTGCTGGAAGGGCATTGAGAAGGGGATCGAGAGGTAGATGGAGAGGTTTCCGCTTGCTATGCTGTGAGGAGTGAATGAGCCATGCTGTTGACGAAGATGTTGTGATCGAGAGAAGGAAGGAGGGAGGGCTGCCATGATGCCACTCTGAGCAGTGGGTGAGAGAGAGAGGACTTGAGGGAGGGATAAGCCGAGGAGGTTACCACTCTGCACAGACGAGGAGTTGCCAAGTAGCCAGCTGCCTGGATGTCGCCGCCAATAGATGGCCTCCAAATCCCCCCCTCCCCACGTAAGATTCTAGAAACTTAGAAGCTTCCAAGGGGGGGCCTTCTTAGCCCCCTTTCCTTTGGCTTGAAACCCCCTTCCCCTTTGTTTTTAATTTTCCTTTAGCCCCCTTCCCCTTGGCTTTGGAATCACCCCCGTGTTTAAACCTTCCCTAGCCCCCTTCCTTCGTGGCGTATTGAAACCCCCTTAAATTTCCTCTTTAAGGCTTCCTTAGGGGTTTCCCCCCATAGAAGGTTACTCCAAATGACCTTTCCTTTTTCCCCCGTGTTTTCTAAAAAAAACCCCTTAGGTCCATAACCTTTAAGGCCACATTTTTTTCCCCTTGGAGTTCTCCCTCAAGATTTATAGGGCCCATTTTCTCCCAAGAAAATTTTACCTTAGCCCTTTCCTTGCCCCATGCAAAAATACCCCTTGGAACTCTCCCGCACCTTGTTTCTTTTCCCGCACGTGAAAGAAAGAAGAATGTTGAGGGTCGTTTGACACCTTCCTTTCCCACTCAAAAGCCTTGTAAGGGATTCCACACTTTTTTCCCCGTTCGTGCGAGTCTTTACAAAAGCCATTAAGCCTTCTCCATGGCTTAATGGGTCTTAGTCGTGAAAGATTCTGAAACACCCCTTTCGAATTCCCAACTCCAAGGAGGAAGCCTTCTAAAACTGCTTTCGATGCATTTCTAGCAAATAGATTTATGCATTGAAATGAATTAAAATTTAGATTATTGTCCATTAAAATAGTATACTTCGTTTAAGCCTAGATGTATAAACTGCATATCGCACTATTAACCCATATCCTCTTCACAATGAATCATCATGGAAAGTGCAAAGCATGAAATGATTCTTACAATGCATAAATCTAGGAAATTATCATTTGTCAATTGCATAAATTATCAAGAAAAATGTTGCTTGTTTAGCATGAATTTTGTTCGCAAAGTTATAGGAAAATTAGTTGGAATTAACCTAACCTATGCCTGAACTTAATCGATAAGTTAAGGTTGAGAAAATTAATTTACGCATAAACAACGAGTCATGTGGAAATGATCACGTAATTATTTTCTAGAGTTAACCAAATTGGTATAAACCTAAAACACCTAAACCGCGGAGTACTCGTTTAGAAAGAGTTGAATTTCAAGAAATTCACTAGGAAATTAACAAGTAACCTAATCGTTACGTATCGCTAAAACTGAAACTCCTATACCTTAAATATTTGCCCACATTCACTAAATGTAGGGACAATGAAATGTAATTAGAAAGTGAACTAGGGTTTGTCCCCAAGAATCTTACGAGATGGAACTTTGAGCCCTAGGTCTAACGACGTCAGCCTAATGTAATCAGGAACAGATTGTTTTGTGACTCCATTCAATGCGGCACTTGTACAACAAGTGTGGAGTCATATGATCTTGTGATTGGATCACAAGGGAATGGCCAAATTCTCGCAACGAGGATGGCAAGCCCTTATGCAAGTTATCTTGCAAGAGGATGAATAATCATCCTAATTTAGTATCTTTTGTCAGTAAAGAGGATTGATTGGAAACTAAAGACCAGTTGATAAACTAAAATAACCTATGAACTTAAGGTTTGACCAAGTCAGGTTAATAGGTACGCCCTAACCCAGGATATAGGGGATCTTGCCAAGTTGCAAGTCATCCCAGATCGAGTGTTGGATGCATTCGAAAGGAAGGATTCATTCCTTAGCAGTTTGCCAACAAAAGCGATCAATGGAAATGTTTGTGCTTGCTACAGATTTTAGAGCACTATTTGGCTTTGCTTGATCAATGAATTAAAAGATAAATGGATATCTATACTTCAGGTTGAAGACCTGAAGGGAGAGGCAGCTTTAGTTACCCCCTGACTGCCTGCTTGACCCTAACCAAGGGGGTTGTTGATCGCGCCAGGAAAGTGGATCGAACCCGCCACGAGAGGTCTCTCCGTTGAGCACTACTTGGAGTAGGAGGACACTTGGGTGCCAGAGGGGACTCTGGCTATAAATCCCTCGCCTTTCGGGCCCTGCATAAGAGGCTAACATGACTTGGGATTGGATCTCGAGGCTTGCATACTAGTCTATGGGCGGAAACTTGGATTAGTGATCCCTATGGATTGCTGGATAGCCTTCGGGTGGATTGTGGATAAGCCTACAGGCTAGACTCTTTGTATTTCAAAGATAATTATGATAACTTGTTAATAAAGAACTTGTATGATATTGTTTTTTTATATCAAGTGATAAGATTACGTGAAAAAACCAGTGCCTAACTGGTGCACAGATCGGATGCTATATGCTCGTGTAGTGAGCGCCGGAAGGTCCCCAAGAACTAAAAAACTCTACTTTTTGCATAAAACTCAAGATAGAAAGCATGCACGACATGAACAAGAGACCAATTGGGTGCAATCTCCCCCCATGCCTTATGTGAGCGCTCCACAAAGCATGTATTTTATGTATTAATCATCTTCAAGCTCAAATAATAGCCCAAATTACAAAATAGCATGCTTTTGGATTTTGAGTTTGCTTTCGCACAAAATAGAAATAAACCTAATGGGCAAGCGCCCAAAGAGTCAGGCATACCCAATACAATGTCCAAATACAAATATCATAATCATGCGCCCATGCACATACAAAATAATAAATAAATATCCAACGCCTTAATAAATAGGCGTGACAAAATATAGGCGCCATGCCTAAGGTATGCGCCCATCAAAATATAAGTGATAACTCGAATACACGCTATCCTCCAATGCTTTCTCCATCACTGCTGCTATCTCTACACATTAACTGTAGCATTCACAATCGTTAGTAAAATAATACAATTAAACCGACAAAAGTGAAGTCTTCAGCTACATAAATAAATCAACTGGTTAGAAATCAATCCTAACCTTAATTTACCACAAGTGCGCACTCTAAACTCATAAACTTTATTAATTTAATATGTATTTTGCAGAATCACCTGCTATGGAATCACCCATGTACACACTAAATTAATGAAACGCCCGAAAAGGATAGGCGTCCCCATCAACTTCTCGCACAAAGAATCCACTTTGTGTATGAGCCCTGGTCAACAAAGTTTACGCAATCCACCGTAAAACCTCACAGAATCCACCGTGGCATGGAATCTACCGTGAAATATGCCTCTTGGCATCATACCCCCAGGGTGGGATAGCAATTGTCCTCAATTGCTATTAGCTCAATGTGGAGCTAATAGAGTGGGGAAAGCATTTAAGTCTCTAGCGTGCATCCATTGGGCCTCTTCAATAGGATGGTTTTTAAACTTGACCAAATATCTAGAGTATCTACGGCCAGTTCTAGTGGTCATAAAGTCAGTATCTATAATAGCTTTAGGCTCAAGGATTTCAGTCTCTTCATCTTAAAAATGTGGGTTTTCATAAATAGGGTGTACAGGTAATTGGCCTCTAAAGGGTCGTAATAAACTAATGTGAAAGGTGTTGTGAATTTTCCAGTGTGGTGATAGCTCTAACTTGAATGCATTGTCATTGATTTTGTGAATGATCTTAAATGGTCCATAGAATCTAGGTGCTAATTTCACAACTGGGTGTTTATCTACACTTTGTAATCCACGTTTCTCTAGTCTTAACCAAACATAATAATCAACTTTGAAATTCATGGCCTGTCTTTTCTTATTGGCTTGTTTTGTATATGATTGCTGGGCTTTGGCAATCATGTCTTTAACCTCATCATAAATAGTAGCATGCATGTTAGCAATATCATCAGCACTCTGAATTCGATTTGATAAAGATGCAACAGGTGTAGACAATCTATAACCATAAATCACTTCAAACAGTGCTTTCTTTGTAGTTGTGTGTGGTGTATTGTTATATGCAAACTGCAGTAAATGCAAATGTGTATCCCATGTCTGTGGTTTAGAAATAGTGTAAGCATGTAAAAGATCTAAAATAGTAATGTTAATGGCTTCTGTTTGACCATTAGTTTCAGGATGAAATGCAGATGAGAAATCAATCTTTGTTCCTAGGTTAGCAAACAAAGTAATCCAAAAGTTATTAAAAATTTTAGAATCACGGTCAAAAATAATAACTTTTGGTAATCCATGATTATAAGTGAAAACAGTTTTCAAATACAATTGTGTTGCCTGAGATGCTGTTAAAGTTTTCTTGCATGGAATGGAATATGCTTGTTTACTAAACCTGTCTACAATAGTCCAAATCATATCATGGTTAGCTTTAGTGTTAGGTAAACCAGTGATAAAGTCCATATAAATTTGTTCCCATGGTCTTGATGGAATAGATAAAGGCATAAGTAAACCATACTGTTTACCATGATGTCTCTTAACTCTTTGACAAATCAAACATTCAGAAACAAAGCTAGATATATCAGTGTCCATATGTGGCCAATAAAAATCTTCAGTCAATGTACGTAAAGTAGATATAATACCTCTATGACCTTGATATGGAGGACAATGAATCTCATTCAAAACAAAGGATCTAAATGGGGCTATAACACATAATCTCTTTTCATAAAACATGAATCCATCATTGTAAGACAGTGAATCAATAAGAATCCAGTTATTTCCAACTAATTTATTCCAATCAGCATGAAAAGTAATGTCCTGATGATAAGTATCTTTCATAGGGGTTAGAGAATCAAATGATATGACAGAGATATTATGAATGGTCGTCTTCTACTTAATGCATTGACTACTACATTTTCTTTACCTGGTTGATATTGTATAAGGGGATGAAAACTCTAAATAAAAGATGCCCATTTGATATGTTGGTTAGATATTTGGGGTTGACTAAGGAGATGTCTAATACTTTGTTGGTCAGTCTTAATCATAAACTCAAGACCCATTAAATAATGTTTCCATTGTCTTAAAGCTTGTACAACAGCTAACAATTCTTTATCATATGTGGAATATTTAAGTTTGGATGGTTTTAGTTACAGCTAGAATAAGCTATGGGATGATTATATTGCATAAGTACGGCTCCTATTCCAAATCCGCTAGCATCAGTAACTACTAAAAAGAATGATCTATTGAAATCAGGTAGTTGTAATACAGGAGTATGGGATAATGCATGTTTCAATAAATCAAAATATTTTTGTTGATTATCAGACCAATGATAAACAGTGCCTTTCTTTAAAAGTTTAGTCAAAGGCAAAGCAAGTAATGAAAAATTTTGCACAAACTTCTTGTAAAAACTAGCAAGACCTAGAAAAGAACGTAACTCATGCACATTTTTGGGTATAGGCCAGTTCAATATTGCTTCTATCTTCTTAGGGTCAACCTTAATAACTTCTGATGACACAATATGACCTAGATATTCAATTTCAGTTTGAAAGAACTCACTCTTTTCCAGATTAGCCTACAATTGATTATCTTTCAACAACTTGAAAACCAAAGACAGATGTTCATAATGCTCTTTCTCATTTTGACTAAATACCAAGATATCATCAAAGAATACTATAACACAATGTTGATATTTCAAAAATATGTGATTCATCATTCTACTAAATGTAGCAGGTGCATTAGTCAGTCCAGAAGGCATCACTAGAAATTCATAATGACCAAATTGTGTTCTAAATGTAGTCTTAAATATATCAGATTTATCTAATCTCACCTGATGATAGCCATATTTAAGATCTATTTTACTAAATATGGCAGAACCTTGTAGTTTATCCATAAGATCATCTACCCTAGGAATTGGATATCTATTCTTTACAGTAATCTTATTTAGAACACGATAATCAATGTACATGCGATAAGTATTATTATTTTTCTTTACCAAAAAAATAGGTGCGCCAAATGGAGAACTACTAGGTCTAATTAATTCTCTGTTTAATAATTCCTCAACTTAATTTTTAATTTCTTTTTGTTCAATCTGGTTATGCCTATATGGTGCTTTACAGGGTGGTTGTGTACCAGGAATTAAATCTATCTTGTGGTCTTCAGGACGTGAAGGAGGTAGTCTAGGTGGTAGATCTTCAGCAAAACAATGTTTGAATTGTGCAAGGAATTCTTTATGCCTAGGATGCATATGTTTTTCTTTAGCTTGAAGTTCATTTACCCAAATTAGATAAGATTTACTACTTTTGCGTAATGCACGTTTAGCTTGTGTATGAGTAAGTAGTGGAAAATTATTAGATGCATGCATACCATACAATGTAATGTGTTTTCCTTGAAAATGAATTTTAATTGAATACGTAGAATAATCTTTATCAGGATTATGCGGATGACGCCAAGGCATACCTAAGATGATATCACTGGAGTGTAATAGTACAACTAGAAAATTTCTTCTTTCAGTGTATTCACCAATTTGAATTTCTAAATCATGCACCTCTTATGTTCCATTATACCTTGCGCCTAAGAATGCTGCTTTAATGCGATAATGCATAGGAAAAGTTTGTAATTTCAATTCTTTCACTAACTTTGCAAAAATAAAATCATGTGTACTACCATCATCATGCAAAATAATCTTTTCTTTTCCATGCACTAAACATTTCATTGTCAACAAAGAATGTGGAGTTGGCATACCTGGTAAAGTATCCAAAGGAGTAGTAACGTCATCCTCATCTTCCGTAAAGTTAGGCATTTCCTCATGTTCTTCATCTTCCATTGCTCCAAGATAGTTGATATGGACAGGTGGCTTCTTCGATTGGCAATTGGCTGCTAGATGTCCAGGTTGATGGCATTTCTAACACACTATAGGTGTAATATTCTCACTCATGAAAATTGACTTCCCGCACACTGCGTAAACCTCGTGCAAAGGTTATCTGTCATTTTGGAATCACCGGCAGGGTAATCTGTGACCTGCACTCGAGAAATTGAGACCTCCGCATTGGCAAAGCAAGCCCAAGGGTTCAAATCCGAAATTCACACGTAAACACCCTCTTGGGAGGGGCAAAATGGATATTAATAAAGCAAATTTTTTAATATATTTATCCCTTTTCCCCAGCCGATGCACGGCTGGAGGAGAGGGAGTGTGGGGGGATGGGCTTGGTGGAGTCGTGGGCTGCATGGGGAGGGGGGAACCCATGCAGGGGGCCACGTGGTGGAGCTCTTCTCTCCCCCCCCCTTGTCCTATAAATACACCTTTAAGGTGTGAAGGAAGGGAGAGGACGAATGCTGCTGCCATCGCCGTTGCTGAGGAAGGAAGGGAGGCCTGACGTGCTGGGAGAAAGCCGCCGTGAGGATGCCCAGATTCAATCGCCGCTGCTGTCAGAAACCGCCGCCACCACGACCAGCCGTCGAACTGCCGCCATGACATCACAAATCCCCTCCCTGTCTCGACGTTAACTTCCCCCCCCTCCTCAACCTTTACCTTTAATTCACGTGATTTCGTGGGGAGCAACAGCTTCCTAGAAGCTTTTGGAAGCTTCTAAGGTACAAGGCTTAAGGCCTTGTGCACACGGGCTCCACCTCGGGGGTTAAAAACCTTCCCTTAAAGCCCATTTCCACAGCTTCTAAGGGATAAGGCTTTGGCCTTGTTCCTGCGGTCTTCTCGGGAATCTCCTGCGTACGAGGGAAAAGGGGAAAGATCTTGAAGCTGCTCACAACGGTTGGAGAAGACTCACCGATCGCGTAAGGGTAAAGGCAAACCGGAAGTCCGTAAGCACGCTAACGATGGCTCCCAAGAAGTCGCAAGGCGCGCCTGCAGACCCAGGTTTTTACGATTGTGATTTCATACTAAAGTAATGCATTAAGCATGACAACTCCATGGATTAGGAAGCACCCGTGCATGTTCAAACTCACGTAGCCTAGTTAAATGCAATTGGGAAAAATTGGTATTTTCAATATAAACGCAAATTGTCTATCCATCTTACGACCGTAATAGTAACTTGCCTTGTCGTGCATTTTCAAAGGAAAGCCACATATTGCCTAGGGTTAAAGAGGAAATTGTTAAGTGCATTGGTCATGAAGGAAAGGAGTATTTTTTTGCAATAACTCCCTTCGTTATGATTTGCATGAGGGAATTGTTAACTTCTGTTGCACGGCATGAAAAAGAACCCCGATCTTATAAGTTGCATGGGAAAAGATGCTTGCAAATGGATTAAATCGACACTTGCCTTAGTATTGCATGAACTTCATTCACGATGTTGTTGTATCTAAGGGTCGCACTTATACTTTCGCAAATTTCATTTCATCAAGTTGCATTTAGGAATGATTGCATGGCTTATAAAAGCATGAAATTCAAATACTTAGACAAAAGGTTGTAGGCGTTATTCCTTGATGTAAATCCTAGTAGGCCCTATGTAAGTTATTCTTCAAATTATCATGCCTTTTGACTTTAGCAAAAAGGGATAGGGCTTTTGCGGATCTTATGGTGCGTAGAAGTAATGAATTACATGTTTACATGTATTGTAACATTTTGCAACTATTTTTCTACTTTAGATCAAGTTTATCATCTCTAGGAAAGAATTGTCCTTGTCATAAGACAAGTAGGTCAATTTACCCAAGTTATTTGTGGTATCATGACTGTTAGGGTTTCGTATAGGCATAACTAGCCGATTCAATAAAAACCTCAAGTACTAGCTAGGGCTTGGCACGTTAGAAATGCAGCCAAGTATCGTACTTGGACGCCAAGTCGAAGCCCTCAAACCCAAAGGTCCTACCCACCTTCCCGGAATGATGAGTCAATTGGATGCTCACGCAAATAATGATCTAAGGTTTCTACCCTAAGGATCATTCGACCTAATGCTAGAACTTGGATTGAGTTGGAATCCCTAGGACCGAACGTTGTCGGCCTAGTACAATTAGGATTGGGTTGAGTAAGAAGACACCCTAAACCCTACTTCTAGTCTAATCATAATTCCTTGACCAGAAAACACCATTCAATGGGTGAAATGATCCCTTGGAATAGAGGCGACACTTGTGCAACAAGTTGCAACGTCGCATAGCCTTGTGGTTTGATCACAAGAAAGTTTTTCCATTCCTTGGAATGAGGTTGGCAGGTTCTTGCGCAAGTTTAACTTGCAAGAGGATGAGTAGTCATCCTGTTACATCACCCTTATTGGGAAAATTTGCCAAGTTAAGGGAAGTTAGGTATTTGCTTGGAAGCAAATGATCAATCAATAAATTAAAGCGACATGGTCGCCAGGGTTTACTGTTAATAAAACCTAAGGTATTGGTTAAGTTGGGTTAACAGGGTATGACCCTAACCTAAGGACAAAAGGGTGAATAAATAAATCCTTGGGGGATCTTGCCAAGTCGAAATTAATCCCAGATCGAATGTTGGATGCATTCGGAGAGAAGGATTCGCTCCTTAATAGTTGGCCAAATAAACGACCACTGAAATTGATTGTGCTTGTAATAGTTTAGAAAGCACTGTTTGCCTTGTTTGCTCAAGGAACTAAAGGATGAAAAGATATCTAAATGCTTCAGGTTGAAGGCCTGAAGGGAGAGGCAGCTTCAGTTACCCCTGATTGCCTGCCTGACCCTAACCAAGGGGGTTGTTGATCTCGCCGGGAACGTGGATCGAACCCGCCGCAAGAGGTCTTTCCGTTGGGCTCTACTTGGAGCAGGAGGATGCTTGGGTGCCAGAGGGCTCTGGCCGTAAATCCCTCGCCTTCCGGGTCCTGCACAAGAGGCTAACGTGACTCGGGATTGGATCTCGAGGCCCGCATACTAGTCTACGGGCAGAAGCTTGGAATAGTGATCCCTAGCGGATTACTGGATAAGCCTTGAGGCAGATTATGGACAAGCCTACGGGCGGAACTCCTTGTATTTCAAAGATAAAATGATGAAATGATAATAAAGAAGTTGTTTGATATTGTTTTTCTATGTCACGTGATAAGATTACGTGAAGGAACGAGTGCCTAACAGGGTTAATTAAAGAAGCTGATTGTTATATGTCAAATTAATGTGTTAGATAATTACATAACTAAAACAAACCGAGGAAGGTGCGGAGGATGGACCATGGGTCCGTCCTACAGATGGGTGGTCCCGGTTAGCCGGGAACTTTTCTCAAAAATCTCGAAGATCAGCAGGATAATCATCATTATCAAAACGAATAATGAGAGCAATGACCGAGACCCGATTTACGGAATAGGACTATGCCTATTGGTAGAGAGGTTGAGTTTTGCATCCCTCTCGTTTCCCATTCTCCTTGAACCAAGTGCAGCGTGAATCCGCTTCGGACCTGGCGTTTCTGCGTAAAGTAGTTCGCTCGGGTCTGACGCTAGTTGCTGCTAGCTAATGACCAAACAGGAAAACCCAAATTTAGGTCGATCCTAAGTGGGAACGGCCAAGATACTTCTGCTACGTGGCAGACACGGGAAGACCTAGATTGCAAAACCCGTAACATTCCAAGGGAGTGTCGGGCGGAGTTTTCTAGACATCCTTTCCGATGGACTACTAAGACGTGTCCTGGATGATTCTAGTGGACACGTTACAGTTGGTATCAGAGCCGACCAACAACGGAATTGTTTTTTATGAGATCTCAATAAAATGAAGTAAAGAAATTGTTGCTATCCAAACATTTCCTCATCTTCATTACTGTCTTGCAGAAGTATGAAGCGTGGAACAAGTTTCTGGTGTTCCGGATCATGTTTATGACTGCAATGCATTCTCCGCATTATAGACAGAGAGTTGAAATGATGAACATCCTGGAGCAGATTTATAATCCATCACCTTTATATATAGAACGAAGATGGACTGGGTCTTCAGGAATCTACTATATAGCTGCCCACCGGTTCGCTTATCTACAAACCAACCTAAAGAGGATCAAGTGGTTGGAAGACTTGAAAGTCGTGAAGCTGTTCATTTTTGTGGAAGCTCACGTAAATTCGACTTTGCATATTCAAGGTCGGAGGGTTGAATTGAACTCATATGTATATGAGGAAGTAACCCGTGTAATCCCAGCCGACAGGATTAAGGTGTTGGGCCGCCATGAGAAGTATGGATTCCAGCAGAAAGGATATCCTGAACTTCCAATGAATTATCGATTCCTAAAGATCCATGACCCAAAACCTTACTATTACACAGTTCCTGTAGACAAATGCAATACAACGTTGTTCTCCCCAAACTAAATGTAATGATTGGATTATCATCACACGAGATGTTGTATAAGGCTACGCCCATGTAAATATAAATAAGGACTTCTTTTATCAATATCCGACTGTGCATCAGGGTTGAAAAAAAAAGGGTTAAGTAGCTTCATGATTTACGAGATAGCTGAACTAAAGATAAGCTAATGTCAATTATCATACAATAACGTTAAGAAAACTTTTACCCAGGCACAACCCCAGGTACAGGTTCCAAATTCGCCCCCTACATCAAGTACTGCTGTGATCCAGGAGAAGAAGTTCCTCCTCAAGCAGATAAAGCCACCAGAGTTTGATGGGAGAGGCAGTTTCGTCTAGTCTGATGCTCAAATTTGGATTGAATCTATGGAGGACTACTTTGAAGCAGTTGGTACTGTGCCTACCAATCAAGCCATGCTCGCCAAATTAAAACTCACCGGCGAAGCTAGACTATGGTGGAAACAATGGTGCAGGGATCAAGGGACTTCAGAGGGGTCCATCACCTAGGAGAAGTTAAAGAAAGCCGTGCAGGGGAGATATTTGCCACCTGGATATCGTACAAAAAAAATGAATGAATTCTACGAGCTAAAACAGCTAGGACTCAACCTTGACGCATACTACTCTGAATTTGTCTCACTCTTAAAGTATGCGCCACAGATGGACACGATGCAACAGGTGTCCAAATTTTGCGCAGGCTTAAATCCACCTGTAAATACCCGTCTCGAATCTATGCGACCGTCAGATCTTCAGGATGCACTCATTCGAGCGGCACCTATAATTTAGGAAGTGCAAGCTAGACCAAGGGGTAACAAGAATTGGTCTTATAGCGACCCGAATAGAGGAGCATTCAGAACCCAAGTGAAGAGAGTTCAAGGTCACAATCAGGGACAAAGGAAGAAAGCAAGGACAAATAACGTCAACAACTTTGTTCCTACTCACAGTAATGGCCGAAACCTCCGATGTTTCCACTGCAACGAACTCGGTCACTTCAAAAGGCAATGTCCCAAGCTCAGCAAGGGACATCGTCAAGGTGCAGGCCACGGTCAAGGAGCCGCCACCCGTGGAAGAGGAAGAACTTCCTGCATTACCAATAGGCAAAGATGTGAAGAAGAAGAAGAGGAAGATCCGACTATGGAAGCAGAATTCGAAAGAGCGACAGTCCATGCCGCTTTACACAAGAAGGGGCCGAATCGCCAGTTCTCGGTGATTCAAACACCGTCGGACTATCAAGGTAAAGGTTTCAAAACCTTGATTGATTGTGGCAGTACACATTCCTTTATCTCACCAGCGTGTGCTAAAAGATTAGGAATAGCCATAGTAGAAGCACCTACCCTACTTGTGGAATTGGCAAACGGTCGTGAGGTAACTTGTACCAGGCAAACTGCTAAGGAAGAGTTCTTTCTGGGAGGAAAGAAAACCTCAGTCAAATTCAGAGTCATGAATTTAGGTATCCATGAGTGTCTACTCGGGATGGATTGGCTTAAGCCTAATGACGCCCACATCCACTGTGGAAAGGGTCAAGTTTCCTTTCGAAACTCTGAAAGAGAGTTTGTTACAACTCAAGGTGAGGCAGGAGTGCCAAGAATCCAGTTAGCCAAAGTATCGCGGATCATAAAAGGGGTTAGAAAAGGATTACCTGTTTACCTGATCAAACTCAACAAGTTAGATCAAAAGCAAGAGTCTCATGAGGGACCCTCTTGGCTAAAGGAATACGCTGACGTATTCCTTGAGGAATTGACTGAACTTCCACCTCCAAGAGAAGTTGATCATGAAATAAGGCTAATGCCTGGAGCTGCGCCAATTGCAAAGAGACCTTATAGAATGTCCATACCAGAAGCTATTGAGTTGAAGGAACAACTCAAGCAACTGTTAGATCAGGGTTACATCCGGCCTAGCAACTCACCATGGGGAGCTCCAGTACTATTCCAGAAAAAGAAAGATGGGACACTTCGACTATGTATTGATTACCGTGGGTTGAATCAATCAACAGTCAAGAACAAGTATCCTATTCCTAGAATAGATGAGCTTCTTGATCACCTTCAAGGTGCAAAGATCTTCTCCAAAATTGATCTCAGGTCAGGTTACTATCAAATCAGGATCAAGGATGAAGATATTCCAAAAACGGCCTTCAATACAAGATATGGGCACTTTGAGTTCTTGGTTATGTCATTCGGGCTTACAAATGCACCTGCCACCTTCAATAGATTAATGCAGGATATTTTTAGACCATATCTTGATGATTTCGTGCTTGTCTTCTTCGATGACACTTTAGTTTATTCTAAACAGGAAGAAGATCATGAACCTCAACTTCGGATTGTCCTTGAGACAATGAGGTCTCATAAGCTGTATGCAAAAATGAAGAAGTGTGCATTCTTCAAGCGTCAGATTGAATATCTAGGATTCATAGTATCATTAGAAGGAATATCAGTAGACCCAGCCAAAGTCAGAGATGTGCTTGAATGGCCAATACTAGCATCCGTCAAAGAAATACGCAGCTTTCTTGTCTTGACAGGATGGTATAGGGTCTTTATCAAAAACTATGCTTTGATTGCAGCACCTCTTACCGACTTACTAAAGAAGCAGACTTCTATTACATGGTCAACTCCCGAACAAAATAGCTTCGACCAATTGAAGCAATGTTTGGTATCAGCACCTATTCTAAAACTTCCTGACCTCAATAAGGAGTTCGAGGTAGTAACTGATGCCAGCATTCTTGCCTTGGGGTGTATACTTATGCAGGAAGGTCATCCAGTAGCATATTCTTCAAGGAAATTGAAGAGTCATGAAAAGAATTATGCCACGCATGATCTGGAATTATTAGCTGTCATCCATGCTCTAAAGCTTTGGAGACACTACCTGTTGGGTAACAAGTTTACTCTAGTAACCGATCATAAGAGTCTCAAATGGATTTTTACCCAGAACGAGCTCAACATGAGGCAATGTCGATGGATTGAAGTATTGGAGGAGTATGATTTTGAAATCAAGTACCGACCAGGGAAAGAGAATGTAGTTGCCGATGCACTCAGTCGCAAGGCATTCCTAAATTCCCTAATCTTGCAGAATCCATCAACGGCCAGATCTCTGGCTACAAAGGTATCTATGCCAAGCAACCCTATACTCAAACTAGCTAGAGAGGAAGCATGCCATGATTTGGCCTACCAAACAATGATAAAAGAAATATCTACCAAGGAGCAGAATCTGAAGTCACAAGCTAAGTATCGGGAATTTTCCATTGATAATGGACTTGTCTACTACAGAACAAGGCTATGTATACCAACAAGCCAGTCACTTAAGCAGAAGATATTATGGGAAGCTCATGATTCCCCTTTCGCAGGACATCCTGGCTATGCAAAAACTCTTAATGCAGTTAGGAAGAGCTACCATTGGGAGAGGCTCAAAGGTGACGTTCTCAAATATGTCACTGAATGTTTGTCTTGCCAACGTATCAAGGCTGAACATGTCATGATGCCAGGAAAATTGCAACCACTTGACATTCCCCAAATGAAATGGGAATTCATTAGTATGGATTTTGTGGTGGGCTTACCCCAAGTCCAAGGAGGATACAATTCCATTATGGTTGTAGTTGACATGCTTACTAAGGTTGCACACTTGATTCCAGTAAAGACAAACTATAAAGCATCCGACATTGCAAGATTGTTTATCAAGGAGATATTCAAGCTACATGGGTTACCTAGAAGGATCATTAGCAATCGAGATTCTCTCTTCACTTCACATTTCTGGAGAGCTATCTTTGAAGCTATTAGGACTCAACTCTGTTTTAGCACCGCCTATCATCCCCAAACGGATGGACAAACAGAGCGAGTGAATCAAATCATTGAGGATATGCTTAGGGCATATTGCTGTCGAGAGCCGAAGAGGTGGATTCAGTACTTGCCATTAGTAGAATTTGCTTACAATGCTTCTTACCAGCAGAGCATTCAAATGACCCCTTTCCAGGCATTGTATGGTCATGATTGTCGAAGTCCCCTAAACTTTTCTGATCCAACCCTAAGAGTTGAAGCTTCAAGACAAATGTTGGAGGACATGGATGACCAAATAAGGTCAATAAGACAAGACATACAAGCAGCCAAAGATAGACAAAAGGCATATGCGGATTTGAAACGCCAAGAGAGGGTCTTCGGAGAACGAGACATGGTCTTCATTCGTGTACGCCCTAAAAGGAGTTCTCTATCTCTAGGAGAATGCAAGAAGCTAAGTCCAAGGTATTGTGGGCCGTATAAAATCCTCAAATGCCTGGGACCCAATGCTTATAAATTGCAACTTCCGGATAACCTAAAAGTTCACAATGTATTCCATATTAGTCTCTTAAAAAAATATGTACCCAACCCTAATCATGTACTTGATGACCAACAAATTGTAATGCCTAGTCAAGGAGTCCTTGAACTAAGACCGGAAAAGATTTTAGATGTTAGGGAGAGACAGTTAAGATCTAGAACCTTGAAAGAATGCCTCGTCCAGTGGAAAGATTATCCCGAAGAGGATGCTACCTGGATGGATGAAAGCTCTCTCAATCTTCAATATCCCCAATTTATCTCGAGATGAGGACATCTCGATTCTTCTAAGGGGGAGAGAATGTAATATTCTCACTCATGAAAATTGACTTCCCGCACACTGTGTAAACCTCGTGCAAAGGTTATCTGTCATATTGGAATCACCGGCAGGGTAATCTGTGACCTGCACTCGAGAAATTGAGACCTCCGCATTGGCAAAGCAAGCCCGAGGGTTCAAATCCGAAATTCACACGTAAACACCCTCTTGGGAGGGGCAAAATGGATATTAATAAAGAATTTTTTTTTTAAATTTATCCCTTTTCCCCAGCCGATGCACGGCTGGAGGAGAGGGAGTGTGGCGGGATGGGCTTGGTGGAGTCGTGGGCCGCATGGGGAGGGGGGAACCCATGCAAGGGGCCACGTGGTGGAGCTCTTCTCTCCCCCCCCCCTTGTCCTATAAATACACCTCTAAGGTGTGAAGGAAGGGAGAGGACGAATGTTGCTGCCATCGCCGTTGCTGAGGAAGGAAGGGAGGCCTGACGTGCTGGGAGAAAGCCGCCGTGAGGACGCCTAGATTCAATCGCCGCTGCTGTCAGAAACCGCCGCCACCACGACCAGCCGTCGAACTGCCGCCATGACATCACAAATTCCCTCCCTGTCTCGACGTTAACTTCCCCCCCCTCCTCAACCTTTACCTTTAATTCACGTGATTTCGTGGGGAGCAACAGCTTCCCAGAAGCTTTTGGAAGCTTCTAAAGTACAAGGCTTAAGGCCTTGTGCACACGGGCTCCACCTCGGGGGTTAAAAACCTTCCCTTAAAGCCCATTTCCACAGCTTCTAAGGGATAAGGCTTTGGCCTTGTTCCTGCGGTCTTCTCGGGAATCTCCTGCGTACGAGGGAAAAGGGGAAAGATCTTGAAGCTGCTCACAACGGTTGGAGAAGACTCACCGATCGCGTAAGGGTAAAGGCAAACCGGAAGTCCGTAAGCACGCTAACGATGGCTCCCAAGAAGTCACAAGGCGCACCTACGGGAGGTTCTTCTCCTAGCATTCACGTGGACATCTCCCCGAGCCCACAGACCCAGGTTTTTACGATTGTGATTTCATACTAAAGTAATGCATTAAGCATGACAACTCCATGGATTAGGAGGCACCCGTGCATGTTCAAACTCACCTAGCCTAGTTAAATGCAATTGGGAAAAATTGGTATTTTCAATATAAACGCAAATTGTCCATCCATCTTACGACCGTAATAGTAACTTGCCTTGTCGTGCATTTTCAAAGGAAAGCCACATATTGCCTAGGGTTAAAGAGGAAATTGTTAAGTGCATTGGTCATGAAGGAAATGAGTATTTTTTTGCAATAACTCCCTTCGTTATGATTCGCATGAGGGAATCGTTAACTTATGTTGCACGGCATGAAAAAGAACCCCGATCTTATAAGTTGCATGGGAAAATATGCTTGCAAATGGATTAAATCGACACTTGCCTTAGTATTGCATGAACTTCATTCACGATGTTGTTGTATCTAAGGGTCGCACTTATACTTTCGCAAATTGGCAATTTAATCAAGTTGCATTTAGGAATGATTGCATGGCTTATAAAAGCATGAAATTCAAATACTTAGACAAAAGGTTGTAGGCGTTATTCCTTGATGTAAATCCTAGTAGGCCCTATGTAAGTTATTCTTCAAATTATCATGCCTTTTGACTTTAGCAAAAAGGGATAGGGCTTTTGCGGATCTTATGGTGCGTAGAAGTAATGAATTACATGTTTACATGTATTGTAATATTTTGCAACTATTTTTCTACTTTAGATCAAGTTTATCATCTCTAGGAAAGAATTGTCCTTGTCATATGACAAGTAGGTCAATTTACCCAAGCCATTTGTGGTATCATGACTGTTAGGGTTTCGTATAGGCATAACTAGCCGATTCAATAAAAACCTCAAGTACTAGCTAGGGCTTGGCACGTTAGAAATGCAGCCAAGTATCGTACTTGGACGCCAAGTCAAAGCCCTCAAACCCAAAGGTCCTACCCACCTTCCCAGAATGATGAGTCAATTGGATGCTCACGCAAATAATGATCTAAGGTTTCTACCCTAAGGATCATTCAACCTAATGATAGAACTTGGATTGAGTTGGAATCCCTAGGACCGAACGTTGTCGGCCTAGTACAATTAGGATTGGGTTGAGTAAGAAGACACCCTAAACCCTACTTCTAGTCTAATCATAATTCCTTGACCAGAAAACACCATTCAATGGGTGAAATGATCCCTTGGAATAGAGGCGACACTTGTGCAACAAGTTGCAACGTCGCATAGCCTTGTGGTTTGATCACAAGAAAGTTTTGCCATTCCTTGGAATGAGGTTGGCAGGTTCTTGCGCAAGTTTAACTTGCAAGAGGATGAGTAGTCATCCTGTTACATCACCCTTATTGGGAAAATTTGCCAAGTTAAGGGAAGTTAGGTATTTGCTTGGAAGCAAATGATCAATCAATAAATTAAAGCGACATGGTCGCCAGGGTTTACTGTTAATAAAACCTAAGGTATTGGTTAAGTTGGGTTAACAGGGTATGACCCTAACCTAAGGACAAAAGGGTGAATAAATAAATCCTTGGGGGATCTTGCCAAGTCGAAATTAATCCCAGATCGAATGCTGGATGCATTCGGAGAGAAGGATTCACTCCTTAATAGTTGGCCAAATAAACGACCACTGAAATTGATTGTGCTTGTAATAGTTTAGAAAGCACTGTTTGCCTTGTTTGCTCAAGGAACTAAAGGATGAAAAGATATCTAAATGCTTCAGGTTGAAGGCTTGAAGGGAGAGGTAGCTTCAGTTACCCCCGACTGCCTGCCTGACCATAACCAAGGGGGTTGTTGACCGCGCCGGGAATGTGGACCGAACTCGCCGCGAGAGGTCTTTCCGTTGGGCTCTACTTGGAGCAGGAGGACGCTTGGGTGCCAGGGGGGCTCTGGCCGTAAATCCCTCGCCTTCCGGGTCCTGCCCAAGAGGCTAACGTGACTCGGGATTGGATCTCGAGGCCCGCATACTAGTCTACGGGCAAAAGCTTGGAATAGTGATCCCTAGCGGATTACTGGATAAGCCTTGAGGCAGATTATGGACAAGCCTACGGGCGGAACTCCTTGTATTTCAAAGATAAAATGATGAAATGATAATAAAGAAGTTGTTTGATATTGTTTTTCTATGTCACGTGATAAGATTACGTGAAGGAACCAGTGCCTAACAAGGTTAATTAAAGAAGCTGATTGTTATATGTCAAATTAATGTGTTAGATAATTACATAACTAAAACAAACCGAGGAAAGTGCGGAGGATGGACCATGGGTCCGTCCTACGGATGGGTGGTCCTGGTTAGCCGGGAACTTTTCTCAAAAATCTCGAAGATCAGCGGGATAATCATCATTATCAAAACGAATAATGAGAGCAATGACCGAGACCCGATTTACGGAATAGGACTATGCCTATTGGTAGAGAGGTTGAGTTTTGCATCCCTCTCGTTTCCCATTCTCCTTGAACCAAGTGCAGCGTGAATCCGCTTCGGACCTGGCGTTTCTGCGTAAAGTAGTTCGCTCGGGTCTGACGCTAGTTGCTGCTAGCTAATGACCAAACAAGAAAACCCAAATTCAGGTCGATCCTAAGTGGGAACGGCTAGGATACTTCCGTTACGTGGCAGGCACGGGAAGACCTAGATTGCAAAACCCGTAACATTCCAAGGGAGTGCCGGGCGGAGTTTTCTAGACATCCTTTCCGATGGACTACTAAGACGTGTCCTAGATGATTCTAGTGGACACGTTACAATAGGTTTGGCTTTAGATACATTGTTTGCAATGGCAGAAAGTCTAGGAATATTAGGATTTGACTATGAAGATGGCTTAGGGTTTTGATTGGTATTTGATGGCAAAGCAGGTGATTTTGTCCAAGATTTATGAAAAGATGATGAAGGAAATCGACTTTGATTGAATCTTCTAAAATTTTAATTGAATCTCTTTGAACCATAGTTACCATTTGCTTGAAATTGTTGTGGATGCTTGTCTCTTCGTCGAAGCTTGTCTTCAGTGTCATGAGCTAAAGAAATTGCATCTTCAAGGGTTTCAGGCTTAAACATATTGACTTCAACGTAGTAATGCCCAAGTAATCCAGACATATACTTGCGCTTGTGAGTCGCTTCGGGTATGTCTTCAAGCATGCGTAGTTGGAGTAAGGCATTCCAAAAGCATTCGATGTACTGGGAGATAGGCTCACGATCTCTTTGCTGAAGAAGGTCCCATTGCTTTATGGCTTTTTCATGGAATTATGGAGGAAGGAAATTCTGCATAAACTTCTTTTTGAGACTCTCCCAGGTAGTGGGACAATCTATGCTCTTACAAACCACGGTCCACCAAAGAGATACTCTATCCACTAAATGATTAGTGACACACTTGATTTTATCTTTTTTAGCGTATGTCTCTTCATGAAAGTAATCATCAAATTGATTGATGAATGCAACAACAGTCTTTCCATCTCGAGTTCCATTGAAAGTACGGAATTTGAAATTTCTTTTACTTATCTTTGGTTCTTTGCGGATGGATTCAGCTTCGAGAGTCGCATCGATGGTTCGTCGGATAAGATCTTCAGATTGTGGTCCATCTTTGTTGGTAGTCGATCGTTGTAAATTGGCCAATTGAACTTTCAAGGCTTGCCAGGCTTTTCATTCTTCGTCCAACTGCATCATAATTAAATCTAATTTTTGTTCCATGGTAGGTTCAGGAAGATCGCCTTCAGCCATTAAATCCTCCATATTTTGTTTCGTCATCCTGTAAAAATTCAAAAGACCTCACACTCTCAAAATCCAATTAGCGGGATGAGCGTAGCTCAAAGTCGAGTGTACAAGGCTTATAGATTTTTGTTTGGCTTTCATGGTCTTTGACTTTTGCGGTTGTGGGATCTGAAATCTTCGTAAAATCTATGTATGACCTTCTGCATGTACTAAAACTGGTTTAGCAAGTCTGCGTATGCGAACAGAGTCTTCCAGGGAATAACTTTGCAGTTTATGCTTCTGCGCGTAGGAGCAATCCTTATGGGAGTTTTTAGCATAAGTCAATTTTGACCTCTGCTGACTTGCAGAACTTGCGGAGTTGCAGAACTTATGGAACTTGTCCAACTTAAAAGATTGTTGTGACTTTAGACTTGCTTGACTAAGCTTAAAGCTTAGCCTACAGGAAACGTCGAATTTTAAGAGGGGGGCATTTTTCAGCGCTGTAGAATTTGGGATGCTGCCACCGATTTGTTGAAATTCGATTTAAGTGAGCTTTTAAAGCTTACTAATAAAGCTTTCTAAGCTTTGACTTAAGCTTTTGAGCTTGTAGTTATGGATGAAGAGCTTACTATTCACTGTTACCAAACGACTTGAAGAAGGACATGTTGATGTGGTCCTCCGCCTCCTCAGGCCGGTCCTTTGCGATCAGAGGCTATAGATAGAGGATCTTGACTGCTAGGAATCCACCCGTATCAACCGTTCGTGATGAGATTGACTGTAGAGCTCGATCGTTCCAGGAGCTCCGCCTTCACACAAGATGGGTAGCGATTGGAAGCTCTCGATCTCAACTTCCCTCTAATACCACTAGTGCATAGATCGGATGTTGTATGCTCGCGTAGTGAGCGCCGGTAGGTCCCCAAGAACAAAAGAACTCTACTTTTTTCACAAAACTCAAGGTAGAAAGCATGCACGACATGAACAAGAGACCAATTGGGTGCAATCTTCCCCCATGCCTTGTGTGAGCGCTCCACAAAGCATGTATTTTATGTATTAATCATCTTCAAGCTCAAATAATAGCCCAAATTATAAAATAGCACGCTTTTGGCTTTTGAGTTTGCTTTCGCACAAAATAGAAATAAAGCTAATGGGCAGGCGCCTAAAGAGTCAGGCATACCCAATACAATGTCCAAATACAAATATCATAATCGTGCACCCATTTGTATACAAAATAATAAATAAATACCCAACGCCTTAATAAATAGGCACGATAAAATATAGGCGCCATGCCTAAGGTATGCGCCCATCAAAATATAAGTGATAACTCGAATACACGCTATTCTCCAATGCTTTCCTCTGCCACTGCTGCTATCTCTACACATCAACTGAAGCATTCACAATCGTTAGTAAAATAATACAATTAAAACGACAAAAGTGAATACCTAGTAGTCTTGAGCTACATAAATAAATCAACTGGTTAGAAATCAATCCTAACCTTAATTTACCACGAGTGCGCACTCTAAACTCATAAACGTTTATTTATTTAATATGTATTTTGCGGAATCACCCATGTACACACTAACTTAATGAAACACCCGAAAAGGATAGGCGTCCCCATCAACTTCTCGCACAAAGAATCCACATTGTATATGAGCCCTGGTCAACAAAGTTTACGGAATCCACCATAAAACCTCAGGGAATCCACCGTGGCATGGAATCCACTGTGAAATATGCCTTCTGGCATCACTAACAGATTAATTAAAGAAGCTGATTGTTACATGTCCAACTAATGCGTTAGGTAATTAAATAACTAAAAAAACCCAAGGAAAGTGCGGAGTATGGGCCATAGGTCCATCCTATGGTGGATGGGTGGTCCCGGTTGGCCGAGAACTTTTCTCAAATCATGAGGGACAGCAGGAAGATCGTCAAAGAAAACGAACAACAAAAGCATTGACCTAGAGTTATGATTGAACCCGATTTACGTTGTTTTAGGGGAATGGAATGGGGCTATGCCTTATGGCAGAGAGGTTGAGCTTTGCATCCCTCTCGTTTTCCATTCTCCTTGAACCAAGTGCAGCGTGAATCCGCTTCGGACCTGGTGTTTCTGCGTACAGTAGTTCGCTTGGGGTCCCACGCTAGTTGCCATTAGGAAATGACCAATAAGGAAAACCTTAATTCAAGTCGATCCTAAGTGGGAACGGCCGGACTACTTCTGCTACGTGGTAGACGCGGAAAGCCCTAGATCGCAAACCTCATAACATTCTATGGGAGTGTCGGGCAGAGCTTTCTAGACATCCTTTCCGATGGACTGCTAAGACGTGTCCTGAAGATACAAGTGGATACGTTATAGTTGGTATCAGAGCCGGCCGACAACGGAATTATTTTTATGAAATCTTAATAAGATGAAGTAAAGAAAATGTTGATATTCCAAACATTTTCTTACCTTCAATGAAGTCTTGCAGAATTACGAAGCGTGGAACAAGTTCTTAGTATTTCGAATCATGTTTATGACTACAATGCATTTGTGGGAGCTTTCGCTCAACCGCCAAGACCCACGGACAGCTTATTGTTTCAACCATTCCAAGCGAGCTCTAATGGCTATCTCTCACCTAGCTGACGCGCTGTCGATCCTACGAGTGTTGTGAGTTTACCCTGATGCCCGATCGAGTACCCTCCTCTCTCTTGCACTTCGGTAGCTCCACGATTCTTGATGCTAGCTCAAGCATCCTCAAGCCTCCTCCATCTCCAAGCTCCATCCTCCATAGCCACGCGCGCAAGGAAAGAAGAGAGAAGAGAAGAGAAGAAGAGGAGAGGAGATGGTGAAGAGCTTCACCCTCTTGATCCCTCACTCTCACACACACTCACTCTCCCTCACACTCCCACACTCCCTCTCTCAAGAGCACACACAAGCAAGGAGGAGAGAAGAAGAGAGGAAGAAGACTCTTTTTGCCACACACCAAAGAATGAGCTTCTCATTCACTTTTCAACTTTATATACATGCCATAATTTCCATGGGTGGTCATCCCCCTTTTTTACATGGCCGGCCATTAGCCTAGGCCCCTTTTCTTATTGTCCTTCTATCTTCCTAGCTTCCTTTCCGTCGCCTGTCTACATTTACAAATTGCACGGGTGAGAGCCCGGCGCTCTTTTACAAGATTTCAGGGTGCGCCTTTTTATTTTAAAATGTGCCTTTTTCCCTTTTGAATTTGCCTTGGACTTTTAAGGTTGCCCTTGCGCTTTTGGTCTTCTTTCCTCTTCTTTCTTCAGTCAGGCTATCTTTTTTCCGCCTTTGCCTGCGTCTTTCCCATTTTCTTTTGCTTTCTTCATGTTGGGGTTAACATTACCCCCTCCTAGACGAGTGCCAGTCCCATGGTACTGCGGTGGGCCATAGTGGCTAGTTACGTCGGCCTTTAGGCAGAATAGGTAGGTCGGGGTTAGAGGGATTGATAGGTGATGGAGGTTGGGGATGATGACCAGGAGAGATTCTGGCTGTGGTGCTGGTTACATAGCCGGTCGTCTTTTGAGTATAAGAAATGCTTGAAGCAATAAGCAGTCCCTTAGGATGATGGTATTGGAGGGATTTATTCTGAGGAACCCCTCAAATGCGGTTTGGCTTGCAAACCCGTGGCTTTGATTGAAGATCCTTGTCTTTGAGTTGAAGGTCTTTAGTTTTGAGTTGAAGGGCTTCAGGCTTGTGGAATCAATAAGTGATCCATGGACCTTGAGGCGTTGGGCATGGATCATTGGACGAGGCGGTTCCAAGATCTATGCCAATGGCAGCTCTGCCTTGACTTGATTCACTCAGGGTGGCCATCAGCAGGCAGGTGGCCAGATGCCGGTACAGGAAAAGAAGTGTTGATCATTAAGAGAAGCCGTGGGCGATCCTCCTCCGCGGGTAGCCCTATCTTGAAGTGCAAACATAACCTGCAAGGAAAGTTGTGCACTCCCTAAGGGGTGTGTCTGTCTTGCTGTGTAGTGCGTGGTGTGTGTGGCAATGGAACTGGGAGATGGGTCTAACCTTGAGTAAGCCCTTGGTAACGTCCCACACTTGAGGACCCAGTTTGTGCTTTGTTGGCAGTGCAGTGCAAGTCTTAGGGTGACAGGTCTGAATGTCCTGCCCTTGATGTGCCCTAAGTGTGAAGTGGGGGGGGGGGGGGGTAGGGAGGATCCTAGGTGCGGTGATTGTGGTGTGTCTTTCCGTCTTCTTCTTCTTTTTTTCTTTTTTTTTCTTTTTTAATTTTTAATATAATTGCATGAGGAGGTGTATACATGGAGGCAAGCGGTACAAGGGCATGACAGGAGTTTACTCCTCGTCATCTGAATGGTGGGGTAGGGGTTGGCGGAGGGCAGGGGGCCTTGTTAAGGAATTTTTGACTCAACAAGTAGCCTTTGATGTGGAGTGGGTTTTGAGGGTGGTGGTAGAAAGGAAGGGGTGGTTGCATTGGGTGAATTTGCTATCGTTCATGTCTTCGAGTAGTGCACCACATAAAGATGGAAAAAGAGAAGCACGCATCATGAGGTGGTGTTGCTATCTATGGCGTTGGGGTCAAAATAGAGGGGTGGGAGGTGGCGTTTTTGGGGTGTGGGCTCTTGGTGGACTAGGATCCTAATTAACCTAAGATAATTACAAGTGGTGATGAATGTGGGGTCGGAACAAGAGGTGAACTCGCTAAGAAATTTATCTATAGAGCTGTACAAGTAGGGGAGGGTGAAGAGAAGGGCGTCCCTATGGTAGGTGCTATTGGTATTATAGATAATGGGGAAATCAAACCTGCCGTGGATGGACGGATTGAAGTCTACCCCTATCCTTTGAGGATACGGCATAAAAGTGGGGTCGTTTCTCTCTAAAGGGAGGGTGTTGCAAATGCCATCCACGCGTCCAGGTTGATGTCAAAAATGCGTGTCCTCTAGGTGGGTTGGCATTTGTAGCCTTCCACTGATCTAGGCACCTGGAGGACTTTATCTTGCCAAAACTCACGGTCCTCGGCTCCCCAAGCAGTTGGGTGAGCCTCACGCTCCGCTAACCACTTGGCCTTGAGCCTTGCCCCCATAGCAATGACATCCTCTACCAGTTGAATGGGCAGTACCCTATTCAAGGCAATGAGAAACTCAAAGCGCAAGTCGAAGGGGTCACGGTTATACTCCTGCTGTTCCCAGATAATCAATTTGGCACGGAATTCACCAGGGGAATCTTGGGTGCGCAGTAGGAGAGGGGCAGACTGTCTTGGAATGGGTCTGGCATTCAGCTTTCTTCTTGCCTTCTCCACCGTCTCTTTCCTGCGGTTGGTTTGGGCTGCTCTTCTCTTGGCAGATATATCAGGGGGCTGCACTTTGGCTTGTTGTGGCTGAGGGAGTGGTGGGACGTATTCCTCCTCCTGAGATCCCAGATCAAACTCCGATTCACCCCCTTCTACTTGCTCATCTTCTTGTGTTTTTTCCTCTGTGAAATCGAGGCCATCTATCTCCTGCGCCGTCAGGCCTACCTGTGCAAGATATCTCCTCTGCTCCTCTAGGCTCTGCGGCGGGCTTGCTAGCTGCAACGGCATGTGCAGGCCTGCTGTGAGAGCTCTGCGCGCAATGATTAGTTTCCTTTGCAGCTGATCATTGGCTTCATCTCCTTCCGGTCTGGTGGAGTGGAGCAGTGTATTGAGGAAGGTGTGCTGCTAGGCTATCATGGAGAGTTGGGCCGCCTCTGCCTGATTCTCAGCCAGCACCTTGTCTCCTTCAGCCTTGGCTAGCTGGCACACTAAGTCCCGTACTCTCTGCTCATTGTGATCGGCCCATTCTTTTGCCCTTCTTTCCATATCTTCCAGGATCTCCCCCTGTTGGAGGGTCATTGCCATGAGCTGCTGTTGCTGGGCCTCGAGCTCACGGTGCAAGCGGGACTGCTCCTGGCATTCATCTACGATCTGCGCATTGAGCTGGTCCAGCTTTACCTGCATCCTTCGCACCTATTCTGCCCTTAACTGGTCCAACTCTGCAGCCTCCTATCTGATCTTGTCAAGCTGGCTTTGCACTTTCAAGTTAACTACAGATAACTGATCATTTTTGCGCCGAAGGTGGGCATTCGTTTCCCTCTCCCCATTGAGACGCTCCATCAAGATTTTTCTTCTTCCCTCCCAGGCAGGGTCATGTTCATTCAAGGCTTTTAATTCTTTCGCCTCTTTAGTGCTGGCTTCCTCCCTGAGCACAATGATTTCCCTTTGATATTCTCTTATCTGCTTTGTTCTCTCCAGCTGGAGGGTGGCTTGTGATTCTCGTTCCGCTGCCAGCTCCTCCACGACTATCCTCCTTTCTTCCCTGGCCCTTTGCAACTGCAAGAGCAGTTCCTTCACGTACTCGTCGTATTCGCCTGCTGAAGGTGGGGGGTGGGGCATGGTAGTAGTGGTGGCGACATCTTCTATTTTTTGCATTTTCAATTCTGGCCTTAGCTCTAGTTCAGCCGTGGTTGCCCTTTTGGCTCCTGAAGCTGGGGTGGCCACGGCCGCTTCCCTTGCCAGCTCCCTTTCCACCAAAAATTGTAGCCAAGTGACCACATTGATCTCATCGACTTTTGGGGTGGGCCCTTGGGTGGCGGTGGCAAGGAGTGTCGTCATGATAGGAGTGGCTGGCATGGACGGTATGAGGAGGGGGGAAGCTGGCCTGATCAGGTCCTTGATGGACCAAAAAGCAGGCCGGCACTGGCTCATGCACTAGCCGGGCCTCGTCACTACGCACAAGACAACCCCTCGGCCTCGCGGCCAGGAGCATCTATCACAATCTCTACCTTCCTAAACATTTCGTTTGTAATACGTTGTTTGTAGTCCACTCTTCTCTCACCCACTACTCTTCAGAGGGAGTCCCTTACACATTGCCTAATAGCACGAAGCACAAACATAGGGGGTCCTCCAACGGCTGAGTGCCGCCACCCCTCTGCGACTCTCCTACACCTTGGGGATTGGCCCCTCGATGCGTCGCTCAACATATAAACATTTCGCACAAAATCCACTCAAGGTACCATTTAATCGTATACAGGAATGTACCATTGTCCTTACTTCTCTTTTCCCTAGACCCCACGACTAGCCTATGGCTTAGGGTGCCCTGTCTCTCACTCGACGTAGGTCAAGATCCTAATGAAAACAATTCCTGTGCATCCAGGATTTCTGATACCTTTAAATATTTCCATGATTTATGCATAGTGTGGATGCCAAGTGCTCAAACAATTATAAAATCAATATTGTGCACATGCGAAAAACATCCTTTCAATGATTTTCAACTACCGTTCTTATGCAGCGTTGCATGAACCTAGCACCAAGGGAACCCTCGTGCTACTAGGCCCTTATTTTATAATTATTCACCGACCTATATGGCATGCAAAAAAAAATAGCAATCTTTTCATCATTTTACTCCACATTTAGACGCACTTTAACCACTCTACCCTCCCATCGATCAAATGTTACATTGTTGTATAGATTCATAGGGTATTTTGCCATCATTTTATGTGTAGAAAGCGGGAAAAACACACTAGAACAAGAAGGTGGGGTTGAACTGAGGCAAATCCTCATGCTTCAATCCCCACAAACATTCAGAAACATTGCTCTTAATTTTCATTAATTTTCCGCACCCAAAATGCATTTTTCCTCTATTTTTAGTGATTTTTCTCTATTTTCCTTGTATTTTTCCTTATTTTCTATATTATTTTATTACCGAAAATTCAAAACAGGTTATGGGCTATGGCCCTTAGTTCCTTCTTGCAGCAAAAACGAAAATTTAGTTGGTGTTCCTATTTATTTTCCATTTTTATGCTAAAAAAACATCATTTTCCCTTGATTTTTCATATTTTACGTGTTTTAGTGTATTATTTTGAGTCACAAGATGCATATTTTTCTGATTTTCTGATTATGATCAGCAAAAGTACTCATGGAAAACAGCAACATAAACAAATTTTAGCCCACATGAACAACATTTTATCAATCAAAAGCCATAAAATCTCAAATTTCCTTTGAAAAAATTGAATTACCGCTTATTTGCGTGTTTCGGGTTTCATGTCCATGGCTACAAATCTGAAAATCAGCAGCACTTCATGCTCATGACGATCACAAATCACCATTTCCAGCCCATGGAGCAATCCGATCCATGCCGGACAAGCCTCCATCATTCTTTCTTCTTCCTTCTTCTTCCCACATGAATTCCCTCTTAGAGGAGAGAGAGGGAGGAGAGAGAAAGACTGATTTTCTCTCTCCCTCTATAGGCTGCCATTCCCCGCATGAATTGAAGCGATGTGGAGCGAAGAGTGAATCTTGTTGCCTGCTATGATGGAATCCATGGCTTACTTGACAACCTAAATCTCGATTTGAAGGGGGGGGGGGGAGGCGTTTTTTTCGTGCGGCTGTCTGCACGGCACTACCTTCCCCTCCACGAAAAAATTGGGGGGGTGGGGGAGCCAAAGGGCACCCCCCACTAATCACACCCTTTGAAATTTCAAATTTGGCCCCTTTTTGGGCACCCCGGCCGGTTTTGGGCTAACTTCCTCCTACGAGATTCGATTGACGTGCTGTAAATTTCTGGGCGTCTGTCTCAGCATCCCGAACAGGCATGCAGCTCCCACATCCCGTCCTAAGTGACAAAAAAATTACTAAAAATACAAACGTGTCACTTGGGCGCCCGTCGACTGCTTGTCGCTTAAAATCGTCCTAGATCGAGCCGCCGCCTTTGACGGTGAATATTTTTCCCTTGATATTCATAATTTTTAGCTATTTTTAAGAACTTCACGGCACCTAAATTCCGCTCTCATTGGCGACCACGGGATAGGGTGACTCAGCCCGTCGAATCCACAAGCATATCTGCACATAAACAACCAAAGAAGCATCAAACTGATACAAAACAAATATATAATAAAACTCAACACAATGCTCCCCCTACCCCTAGACAGAACCAAGGCATGACATCCACAAGGAGTAGGCCTAGCATCATCTAATAGAAGATCGGAAGTAAGTCGCTAACCAACTGCTCCAACACAGCCAAACTAAAAAAACCTATCAAAGAGGTTGCCCTAAGTGGTAGTCTGCACTACTTACCAACTAAAGACAACACAACTAGGAGCTCCTACAAGGCGAGGACTCCTATAGCCTAATCAAAGAGTATTTTCTTTCAGTACATGTCTTATGTTAGGGTTTGTATTGGATAAACATACTTGGGCATGTAAAAAGGAGGGAGCTGAGCGTAGTGACCCAAGGAGAACAGGGCATCGGTCTCAGGACCTATCGCGGCACCCAAGAACCTACCAAGCCCTCGCAAGGCAACACTTAATCCTTTTCTAATGCTCACTTTTATTTTCGCTCCAACCTTCCTTGTTTTGTCTTTTTTTTTTTTCAGCAAGAAGCCACCCCTAGGAAGACAAGGTATCAGCCCCGGGTCTGATTCGTCCCCAGGAACCTACTAGGCCTTCGCAAGGCAATGATCAACTGCTTATATATTTTCATTTCTTTTCTTTTCTTGGGATAGGGGTTAGAACCCCTTTTTACACACCTTCGTATTTATATTCATCTTTTAGGATGTACAGAGTTTCTTGGCATCGTTATTATTATCTTCTGGTAGGCTTCTCTAACTGCCTCACTACTGATAAGAACTCCTAGAACGGCTGCCTAGCAGGCTAGCTGAACAGGGCCACTAGGACTTCCTTCTAAAACAGGTCTCTCGATGCCCGACAATGTCTTTACAGGAGGCCATGACTCCGACCTCCCTCAAACATACTTAGCCTAAACCTAGGACTTCATGCCTTGGTTGCCGGTCCCCAACAAAAATATATCCCCCTTGACAAGTACAAATACACATATAACAGGAAAGAAAGGTACTCGTAAAGGAGAGGTATCACCTGGATTGGCCACAAGAAGCTTCCATCACAGCAAAGCCTCCTCCAGGCTCCACCAAATTCCACTAACCACGAAACCTGTCCAGCACAACACTTAAAACAAAAACCCAATTAAAAGCACCCGCACTAGACAGGGAAATGGCCCTCTTGGCCTAATGAAATGAAACTTGACTTTGCTATAAAACTAAATCGGCCCTCTTGGCCTAATGAAGTTAAACAATACTACGCATAACATCCACCTGGAAACAACCATGATAGACATCAAAGCATACAATGCCCAGGGGGAACAGAGGCTCGTAGCCCTAAACTAGGTGCATTAGATTATGACCCATCCCTCTTGCGTATATCGCAAGAGGTGTTCGCATCACATGTCGTCGAATCAGTCTATGGGTCCAAGATAATAAAGGCAGATGAGCCTCGCTTACCCTCTGCATCACCCAGATCAACCATCGTCTGCCAAAGAGGGCATGTTCAAAAAGCATACCCCACAAACGACCAGGTCCTGTCTCACCATCAATAGATATATTGGGACAAGGGCCAAAATTAAAGAAGAGGTCTTCTTCATACGCAAAATTAGCCAATGAATCGGCAAACTGATTCCAATTCCGTGGAATCAGCTGAAAAGACACTCTATCGAATTCGTCTAGCAGGGCTATGGCAGTATGATGGTACATGCAAAGGATGGGGTTTCGTACCATGTATATCCCATTGAGTTGATTTAAAACCAACTGAGAGTCCCCTTTCACCAACAATTGGTGGATACCACCCTTCTTTGCAATGTTCAAACCCATAATCAGGGCTTTGTATTCTGCCATATTGACGAGGATTGGATTTGCACTAGGAATAAGGGACGGTGGGGTTACACTTCCCGTACTTGACGTGGACTGGCTTATAGAAGGAAGGGGAGCACTAGAGCTTCCGCCTTCTCCTAACTTACTACTTGTGGTAATAAGACCACTAGATCCACTCCCTCGTAAGGGTTCAGCACCGCTACGCTTAGGGGAATATCTCCTAAAAATTTCAGCACGTCGCCTAGCTCTTTCATCTCTTTCTTGCTTTTGGACTTCTGCTAGACGATGCTTATCAATAAATAACGGATCAATCTCAGTATCCTCTGGCATAAACTGCTAGTTGGTCCCTAGAAAACCAGGATTCGAGGACCCCCACTTTTAAGCGGCTCCCGGTAGACGCACCACTGATGGACCTAAAAACGGGCCGGCACTGGCTCATGCACTAGCCGGACCTCGTCACTACGCACAAGACAACCCCTCGGCCTCGCGGCAAGGAGCGTCTATCAAAATCTCTGCCTTCCTGCACATTGCGTTTGTAATACGTTGTAGTCCAACTGATCCTAACCCAATATTACTCCTCAGAGGGAGTCCCTTTCACATAGCCAAAAGGCTCGAATCACATACACATGGGGTTCCTCCTACGGCTGAATGCCGTCAACCCTCTGCGACTCTCCTACACCTTGGGGATTGGCCCCTCGATGCGTCGCTCAACATTTAGACATTTCGCACAAACGTCGCTCAAGGTACCAAATAAACGTGTCCAGGAATGTACCATTGTCCTCACTTGATTTCCCCTTTAGGATCCCACGTCTACCTTCAGCATGGGTACCTCACTGCCTCTCAACGTAGGTCATGTTCTAATAAACCAATTGCAATGCATGTCCAGGAGCTGATCACCGATACTCTTAAATTCTTTTCATGCTCTATGCATTTGGTGGATGTCTAGTGCTCAAACATTTAGCAGAACAGTATCATGCACAAGTGCAAATCATTCTTTTAATGGTTTCCAACTACTGTTCGTGCTTCGTTGCATGGGCCTAGCACCGAGGTGATCCTCGTGCTACTAAGCTCTTAATTTTAATTATCATCCGTCCTAAATGCTATGCATAGAAATCAGCAACTTTCCCATCATTTCACACGGCATTTAGACATATTTCAACTTCTCTACCCTTCCCCGTTTAAGTATTACATCATTGGATAGGTTTATAGGGTATTTTGACATCATTTTATGTGAAAAAAAACAGAAAAAGACACATTAGAACAAGAAGGCAGGGTTGAACTGAGGCAAATCCTCATGCTTCAGTCCCCACAAACATTCACAAACATTGCTCTTATTTATCCTTATTTTTCAGAACCCAAAATGTATTTTTCCCCTATTTTTTAGGGTTTTTCCACCATTTTCTTGTATTTTCCCTTATTTTTATGCATTATTTAATTGCTGAAAATTAAGAACAGGTTATGGGCTGGGGCCCTTAGTTCCTTCTTGCAGAAAAAATGAAAGTTTAGTTGATGTTCCTATTTACCTCCCCATTTTTATGAAAAAACCCTCATTTTTCCTTGTTTTTCCATGTTTTTCGTGTTTTAGCATATTATCTTGACCCACAAAATGCATATTTTTCTGATTTTTTGATTATGACCAGCAAGAACTCATAGAAAACAATAACATGAACAATTTTTATCCCACATGAACAACATTTCATCCATCAAAACCCATAAAAGCTCAAATTTCCTTTGAAAATTTTAAATTACCCCTTATTTGCGTGTTTCGGGTTTCATGTCCATGGCTGTAGATTTGGAAACCAACAGCACTTCATGTCCATCACAATCACCAATCACCATTTCCAGCCCGTGGAGCAATCCGATCCATGCCGGACAAGCCTCCACCATTCTTTCTTCTTCCTTCTTCTTCCCACATGAACTTGCCTTTAGAAGAGAGAGAGGGAGGAGAGAGAAAGACCGAAATCAGAATTCTTCAAAGAGGGCATCATTACGCGAGCGAAGGGCGGCGATAGAGTCAGCATACAGAGGGGAATGAGGGCCAATGATGATTGGGGGGGTTGTTTGCACGCTGAGGATTGAGGCATCAACATGTGGGCGCAAAAATCGGCGTGATGAAGGCACCATCTTCCTCCACGATTTGCATCTTCTCTCTCCTCCAAAGTTTCATGCTACATTTTAAATTTGGGCTCCCAAGGGTCACTTGCCCATTTTAGCCAAATTTTGTCCACCTCTTCGCATCTTGACCGGTTTCTTGGCCATTTCCCCGTCCGGACTCGGAATCGAGCTCTGAAAAATCCTGGGCGTCCGGCTTAGCATCCCGCATTGGCCAGTAGCTCGTGTCAACCCGCACGACTGTCTGAAAAATTATGAAAAATCAACAAGTGTCGCTCGGGCGCCTTTAAAGCACTTTGGCGCTTAAAATCGTCCTAGATCGAGCCGCCGCCTTTGACAGTGAATATTTTTCCCTTGATATTCATAATTTTTAGCTATTTTTAAGCACTTCCTGTCACCTAAATTCCACTCTCAACGACTTTCTCATAGAGAATATAATGCCTGAATTTCTTGGTTCCAAAGACCATCTCTAGACACAATTTCTCCATGTAGGTATAATTGATTTCGAATACCCCCAGCTTCCAGCTAGCAAAAGCTAGTACCACTTCTCTTCCCAAATTTGGGCTAAACAGAGCTGATACTATACATGGTGGCTGCAGAGAATATATAGAATACCTCACCTCTTTTAGGTGCTTTTAAAACGGGCGCTCTTGCTAGCTCTTGTTTCACATCCTCAAATGCTATCTTACAAGGGTCGCCCCATAAAAACGAACAGCTAAAGGACAATAAATTTGTAAGTGGCAACGTTCTTTCTGCCAACGCGTTTATGAATCTACGGTAATAACCCACCGAAGACAGAAAGCTATGAACTTCTTTTGGAGTACGTGGTGGACCCATGGCAACTATAACTTTAACCTTCTCGGGGTCTGTCGCAATTCCTACCGAACTGACCACATGACCCAGCAATAGCCCATAAGGTACTCCAAAAACACACTTCCGTGGGTTTAGGGCGATGCAAAATTGTCTACAACGCTCGAAGCATTTTCTTAAAATGATCAAATGCCTTCCTCTCACGGTGGCGGCCCCTAAGTCATCAATAAACACCTTCAACTCTTCAGGGGATATGTCACAGAATGTCTTATCTTATGTTCGTTGCTACGAACCAGGCGAATTGCATAAACCAAAGGCCATCACATGGTATGCAAAAGTACCAAATACAGTGATAAAAGTTGTTTTCAACTTGTCCTCTTCTGCAATTGCCATTTGGTTGTATCCTACAAAGCAATCCATAAACGAATATATCTCCCTACCCGCTAATTGATCCAAAATCTGGTCAATAAATGGCAACGGGTAGTAGTCCTTAACTGTCTGCTTATTCAACTCCCTAAAGTCTACACATAATCGGATTTGATTATTCTTCTTCTTTCTTATCACAATCGGTGAACACCATTCCATGTGTTGCACAGGAAAAATCAAACCCGCTTTTCGAAGCTTCTGTAACTCTTCAAACAACCCGTCCCTCAGTTCGAAAGGCATATGCCTTACTTTTTGCCCTACAGGAGGACTGGCCTCTTTCAACGGAATTGTATAAACAACAAGACTAGGAGGAATGCCTCTCAACTCATCATAACTCTAGGCAAAGATATCACGGAATTCTTGGATCAAGGCCACATAGTCCTCCCTTTCTGCTGTGCTGAGCATAGAACCTAATTTGATTGACCGTGAATCATCAGGCGTGCCAAGGTCTAGCTCGATAACATCTGCATCTCTTATACGATCTTGGCCCTCTATCGGCTCGTTCAAAGTGATCTGATAGATGTCTTCCATGGTGGATCCCTCTTTGGACTCATCGCTCGATGATGTCTCACTGGCAGATAAATCTTCTAATGTCTCCAATTCTGTAGAAGATAGAGGAGCTCTCTCACTCTGCGGGGACTCAGGATAAGCATCAACCACCACACGCTGGGCACCTCTATCGAATATTAGCCGACCGGCGGGTACATCCACTTGGCAGTCCGCTTGCAAGATCCAAGGTCGTCCGAGTAATACTTGGTAACTTGGACGGCCTGCAAAACGAATCACCCTAAAGTCCAACAGGCATTCTACATTTGCAACAGTGACATGGACCTTAGTAATGCAGCCTTCCGGCTATCTCAAACTATCATCTGCCATTCTGAGAATTGTGGAGGTATCTTTTTGGATTGCAAGACCCAACCTTTCCATCAGTTCAGAACTCATAATGTTAACAGATGATCCCGTGTCGACAATGGCATAATCTACTAATATCCCATCGACATAGGCTGCAACCCTTGGGCAATGCTTCTCAACATGCTCAAACCAGTCATCACCAACTCGCGCAATACCCAAAGGTTCTACGATATACCCGGTACCTAGAATCTTTCTAAATTCCTTGCGTACTCCTGGGGAAAGCTTAATAAGCTGTAAAAGATTCACATCCGGCTTGACTTCGCAAAGAGAGCTCGCCAAATCGAATTCATGATAGTTTGATAGAGCTCGCTTTTCACGCCAAACCATCCGCTCTTTAGGTCGCTGAACCGGCTTTATTGCCTCTTTTTTAACTTTCACCTTGTTTTTTTATGGTTCCTTATTAGCTTTACTCTCCACGGGCTTCAAAGGTCCCCCTTCCATGGCAGGATCCAAAACTTGCGTTCCTTTGTCGCCTTGTTTAGGGTTTCCGTCGACAGGCTTATCCTTGTTGGCTTCTCTACCCTTTTGACAACTTGTAAGAACAGCTCGCAGATTAGAGGTTTCAGCATCGTTAACGCGTATAGCCTCAATCAAACTAACCCCACTACCACTTGGTAGCTCCTCCACTGTAGTCTTTGGTCGTTGAAGTATTTGTTTAGGCCCATCTTCTCGATGGGAATCATTTCCTTGGGCACGATGATTAACAGGCCCTGGCTGTCGACTATGGTGCGCAGATCGGACGCAGGTAGCTCACGTAGTGAATTCCCAGAGGTCCCCAAGAACAAAGTACTCTACTTTTTAGCACAAAAACCAATGTAAAAGCAAGCACGACATGAGACAAGAGACAAATTGGGTTGAATCTCCCCCATGCCTTGTGTGAGCGCTTCACAAAGCATGTATTTAATGTATATTTCCAATCTTTTTGCTCAAAAATAGCCCAATTACAAAAATATGACAAGCTTTTAGCTTTTGAGTTTGCTTTCTACCAAAAATAGGAAAATAAAGCTAATGGACGGTGCCCAAAGAGTCTGGCACGCCCAATCTCAATGTCCAAATAAAAATAACATATCCAGGCGCATAAGCGCATACAAAATAATAATAAATAATCGATGTCTCTATAGACATAATCAAAATATAGGCGTGGCGCCTATCAAAATATAGTCGAAAGGTCGAAAACCCGCTAGACTCCAATGCTTTCCTCCGCCACTGCTGCTATCTCTACACATCAACTGAAGCATTCACAATCGTTAGTAAAATAACACAATTAAACCGACAAAAGTGAATACCTAGCAGTCTTCAGCTACATAAATAAATCAACTGGTTAGAAATAAATCCTAACCTTAATTTATTACGAGTGCGCACTCTAAACTCATAAACGTTTATTAATTTAATATGCATTTTGCGGAATCACCCGCTATGGAATCACCCATGTACACACTAAATTAATGAAACGCCCGAAAAGGACAGGCGTCCCTATCAACTTCTCGCACAAAGAATCCTCTTTGCGTATGAGCCCGGGTCATCTAAGTAAGTTTACGGAATCCACCGTAAAACCTCACGGAATCCACAGTGGAATATGCCTCCTGGCATCAGACTACCATACTGGAGGGAACTGATCTTACTCCAGCAAGTAGCTGCTAAATGGCCGGATTTTCCACAAATGTCGCACTTAACATTTGGGCAATTTCTTGGATAGTGTTGCCCACCACACCATTTGCAACTAAACCTCGAAGGTGCACCCTCCTCTGGGTATCTACTTCCTATCAAATTTTGTTGTTTTTTAAGGAAGTTGACATCAATGGCTATTTGTCGATACTGCTCCGTAATCATGTCGATATAATGCTTCATCATGTCCTTAACCTCACCAAGAACATTGGAAGCACTCGACTCATAGCCTTGGTCATTACCATGTCGTTCCATTGGCCTAACAATTCGATTAGGCATAGGTTGTTGAACCACCAACATGGTGTTAGAATTGACCACCTGGCCTCCACCACTTGGAGCCATTTGACTGCCCGTAGGCATCGACATGCTAGGGGGAGCTGGTAATAAAGGGACATTCTGCATCATGTTCCCTCTCCCATTAGGATTAGCCATCGTTATCCCTTGGCTACCACTGCCATTGGCCGTCGCCATACTGTTTCCCAATACTAAACCCATATTCGAATTGCCTCGAGAAGCATAGGCTGCTTGTAGTCGGGATTCCACCTCTTGTGCTCGTGTAATGGCAGTATCTATATCCCCCAAGGGGACACTACTCAACTGCAATTGGATATTAAAGTCCAAACCATGTAGGAAATATTGCAATTGGGCAGTTGCGGGGATAGGAATAGAGGTGTCCAACTTACGGAAAACCTCTTTTATTTTCTTCGCATAAGCACGAATATCCTCGTGTGGTTCTTGGCGGGTCACGTTGAGTACACGCAACCAATATTACCCACCCCTTTCAGGGGCAAACTCCCTTCGAAAAGCTCCATAAAATGCATCAATATTCAATATGGTTCCGGCTTCTAAACCATGATACCATATAGCGGCTCTTCCTTTGAGAGTCATATTGAAGAACATTATTAAATGTCCTTCTTCTTGAATGCGACAGTTAAACATCAGCTTTTGAAACTCCCTAATGTGGAGTTCCGCATCTTCCTCAACTAGCCCATTAAAAATGGGTAGCGGGTAACTTAGAGCCGGCAAATCCGTCATTCCTGCTGGAATTGCAATAGGCTGCGCCATGACCAGGATTGGATTTGCACTAGGAATAGGGGACAGTGGGGTTACACCTCCTGTACTTGATGTAGACTGGCTTATGGTAGAAAGGGGAGTACTAGAGCTTCCACCTTCTCCTAACTTACTGCTTGTGGCTCCAAGACCACTAGATCCACTCCCTCGTAAGGGTTCTGCCCCGCTACGCTTAGGGGAATATCTCCTAAAAATTTCAACACGTCGCCTAGCTCTTTCGTCTCTTTCTTGCTTTTGGATTTCTGCTAGACGATGCTTATCGATAAATAACGGATCAATCTCAGTATCCTTTGGCATAAACTGCTAGTTGGTCCCTGGACAACCAGGATTCGAGGACCGCCACTTTTAAGCAGCTCCCGGCAAACGCATCACTGATGGACCAAAAACTAGGCCGGCACTGGCTCATGCACTAGCCGGGCCTCGTCACTACGCACAAGACAACCCCTCGGCCTCGCGGCCAGGAGCGTGTATCAAAATCTATGCCTCCCTAAACATTGCGTTTGTAATACGTTGTTTGTAGTCCACTCATCTCTCACCCACTACTCCTCAGAGGGAGTCCCTTACACATTGCCTAATGGCACGAAGCACAGACATAGGGAGTCCTCCAATGGCTGAGTGCCGCCACCCCTCTGCGACTCTCCTACACCTTGGGGATTGGCCCCTCGATGCGTCGCTCAACATATAAACATTTCGCACAAAATCTACTCAAGGTACCATTAAATCATATACAGGAATGTACCATTGTCCTTACTTCTCTTTTTCCTAGACCCCACGACTAGCCTATGGCTTAGGGTGCCATGTCTCTCACTCGATGTAGGTCAAGATCCTAATGAAAACAATTGCTGTGCATCCAGGATTTCTGATACCTTTAAATATTTCCATGATTTATGCATAGTGTGGATGCCAAGTGCTCAAACAATTATTAAATCAATATTGTGCACATGCGGAAAACATCCTTTCAATGATTTTCAACTACCGTTCTTATGCGGCGTTGCACGAACCTAGCACCAAGGGAACCCTCGTACTACTAGGACCTTATTTTATAATTATTCACCGACCTATATGGCATGCAAACAAAAACAGCAATCTTTTCATCATTTTACTCCACATTTAGACGCACTTTAACCACTCTACCCTCCCATCGATCAAATGTTACATTGTTGTATAGATTCATAGGGTATTTTGCCATCATTTTATTTATAGAAAGCGAGAAAAACACACTAGAACAAAAAGGTGGGGTTGAACTGAGGCAAATCCTCATGCTTCAATCTCCACAAACATTCAGAAACATTGCTCTTAATTTCCATTAAATTTCCGCACCCAAAATGCATTTCCCCCCTATTTTTAGTGATTTTTCTCTATTTTCCTTGTATTTTTCCTTATTTTCTATATTATTTTATTACCAAAAATTCAAAACAGGTTATGGGTTGTGGCCCTTAGTTCCTTCTTGCAGCAAAAATGAAAATTTAGTTGGTGTTCCTATTTATTTTCCATTTTTATGCTCAAAAAACATCATTTTCCCTTGATTTTCCATATTTTATGTGTTTTAGTGTATTATTTTGAGTCACAAGATGCATATTTTTCTGATTTTCTGATTATGATCAGCAAGTACTCATGGAAAACATCAACATAAACAATTTTTAGCCCACATGAACAACATTTTATCAATCAAAAGCCATAAAATCTCAAATTTCCTTTGAAAAAATTGAATTACCACTTATTTGCGTGTTTCGGGTTTCATGTCCATGGTTGCAAATCTGAAAATCAACAACACTTCATGCTCATGACGATCTCAAATCACCATTTCCAGCCCGTGGAGCAATCCGATCCATGCCGGACAAGCCTCCATCATTCTTTCTTCTTCCTTCTTCTTCCCACATGAATTCCCTCTTAGAGGAGAGAGAGGGAGGAGAGAGAAATACTGATTTTCTCTCTCCCTCTACAGGCTGCCATTCCCCGTGTGAATTGAAGCGATGCGGAGCGAAGAGTGAATCTTGTTGCCTGCTATGATGGAATCCATGGCTTACTTGACAGCCTAAATCTCAATTTGAAGGGGGGGGGGCGCCGTTTTTTTCGCGCGGCTGTCTGCACAGCACTACCTTCCCCTCCACGAAAAAATTGGGGGGGTGGGGGAGCCAAAGGGCACCCCCCACTAATCACACCCTTTGAAATTTCAAATTTGGCCCCTTTTTGGGCACCCCGGCCGGTTTTGGGCTAACTTCCTGCTACGAGATCCGATTGACGTGTTGTAAATTTTTGGGCGTCCGTCTCGGCATCCCGGACAGGCTTGTAGCTCCCACATCCCATCCTGAATGATAGAAAAATTACTAAAAATCTGGACGTGTCACTTGGGGGCTCGTCGACTGCTTGTTGCTTAAAATCATCCTAGATCGAGCCGCCGCCTTTGACGGTGAATATTTTTCCCTTGATATTCATAATTTTTAGCTATTTTTAAGCACTTCTCGGCACCTAAATTCCGCTCTCAGTCCTTTCCTTTTCCTTTTGAAGGGGGCAGGGGCGCGATTTTCGGCACATCGGTACTGGGACGGGGTGCCCCAGGTTGGTGCGGAAACTCTGCTCCGTCCTCATCTCTTCTATGCTATTCCTCGATGGAGCGACGGGTTGCCAGCTCCAATTCTTCCTCTTCCTTCCTTCTCAGCTCCTCCTCGGCCTTCTTTTTTCTTTCCTCCTCATCCCTCACCGACTCCCGTCGAGCCCTTTCCAGATCTTCCTTCTCTTTCTTCTTTTGCTCCTCCTCTCTTTTTCCATGTAGGGCCTTGGTTCGTTGTTCCACATGCTTTTGTGGTATAGCCTGGGATTCTCCCTCCTCCAAACCCTATGGTGGAGGCCTTGGAGGATGATGTCTTGCAGGCTGATCGGGATGACGGGGACTCTCCTACCAATGCTCTTCCTCTTGTCGCCAGGGCCTTCGCCAAAGCCTCAATTGTCTTTCTCACAAACCCATTAAGATTCACCTCATCCAGCGATTGCATCGCAATGCTGTCGAGCAAAGGTACATTGATTCAGGTCATAATGTTGTTGTACCTCTGGCTTGAGAACAGGGCGTGCATCATCTTTGCATGCAGCTGAATTTCTTGGTTGGGGATGTCCGCCAGGCTAATTCCGTCATTGGTGCAAACCTTCACTTTATCCATCCCCAACATGGCATAGATGTCTCTTTTTGGCTTCCTTTTCACCTTATTTGGTAGGGGGTTAGCTCGATCTGCACCTGTCTGGTAGCTTTGTTGTCACGCACCGTGACAGTGCCCTTGTTTCTGTTGAAGGTACATAAGAAATCAGTGCACAGGGTGTAGTCTATCCTCCGGTCCACTACGTCCAGGTACTTCTGTAGGTGGCACTGCTCTATGATTTGATGTACCGCCGGTTCTTCGATGACTACGTCTTCCAGGTTGAAGACATGGCAGAACTTTAACTGGTTGAAAGCTCTTGTTTCCACCGTGAGGCCATACTTTACTTGTTTCTCCTCCGAGAAGGGAAGCTTGCCTGCTTTGTCCTGGCTTGCCATGGTCGCCACCTGCACATTTAGTCATTTCCATTTTTAGTATTTTTTGGCAACTAATTTGCTGGAAAACAAAAGCATAGCAGATTTTATTGAACATAGCCTTAAATTTGCCTTTCAGACTTCTATCACCACCTTTTACTTTTACATTTCAATTTTAAGCATTTCACACTTGGTTTACTTTTTAGATTTTATTTTGTTTATCCCCTTACTACCCCTTCCCCCCTTTGGAAAAGAAGAATCCGTCCTAGGATTGGAGGTTGTGGGGCCAAGGTGTTCATCTTTATTTCTGTAAGAGCCAAGCATAGAAGTTGGGGTTATATTCCAGTTAAGCAGCACAATCAAGATCAAAGGGTCAAATTCCTACATGTGTGATGTACGTGAGGATATCTGTGAGGAAATCACCGGAGTCGACCCGACTTGCGATGTGGAGCTCTTCCTCTGTTAAAAGGCGGTCGAGATAGGGGTGTTCTGTGATATGTTCGTCGATGGGTTGACCCCGAAGAGTGGTTACCACTCTATACAAGGTAGGTGCGACATAGGTGGGATCATACTCGGCCGTTTTGATGGCTCGGCATTGTTCGGCGTTGGTCATTATGCGACATCCGTCGAGTTCCCATTGCAACCTAAGAGCGTACCACTGCCTCAAGAAGGGTGATCCCGTATCAGCCAGGTGGGATAACCTTGCGATCTCTTGGTCGGTGATGGCAGACGTTGTCCATGGGTCAAATGATGTGATGAGGCATTGCTTAATGGCTTGCTCTTTGGAGACCTCGCTAGCGAGCAACTCAACGCAGAGCGAGAAGCTTGTGCAAAGGCGAATTCAAAAGTCTCCCAAGAGCAAGGCATATTGCGCACGTCTGTTGCAAAGTGTTCTGCTAATAGACCGAAGTCCAAGCGGTCATAGCTGAGGGCCAGTGCAACAAAGGTGGCATCGAGCTGTTTGATGCAGTCCACCACATCATCTCTAGTGTCCTCTGCAAGGTCAGCGGCCAGCGTTAGAAATGACTTTCGTTCATAGGAGGGCGTAAGGCCGATGGGTGGTTGAGTTCTGCTAGAACTGGAGGTTCTAACTGTATAGAGTTGCGGCTGGGAGTCCTTTTGAGTCGGCAACCTGGCTGTTGCCAAGATGGATGGGTTGGGTTTGGTCACAGCAACTAGCCTGCTGCAGTCAGCTAGGTTGCGGAGCGGCGGGTTGACTTGGTCAGATGATGCCACTTGTGGTGGTGGCCATTGTTTGGGCCGATAGGTGTGTGCGACTCTCTTGGGCTGACACGTAGAGGAGTCCAATGGCTGGGGTTCTAGAGAGCACTGTGGCCCATGGTCTTGAGGTGTCGGGGGACATGGGCTGATCAGACTTGAGGTCGACGTAGGACTAGTGCTTTTGGCAGTAGGGACCTTAGGGATCCACAGTGAGGCATTCCCCTCATAGTAGCCTTGCGCATGCAGGAGGATTTTGGGGACCCATATTTGTTTAATCACGCGGCGCTTCCGGTGATGGCGTCTTGGTTTTCTAGATTTAGAGTTCTAGGTCTTATGCAGACATGCACATCTAGCCCTAGGTGGTTCTTGGGGCTGTTTAGGTACCCATTGCAAGCAAGGCTGTTGGGATTTTACTTTGATTGCTGTGGCCTGTGGTTTATGGGGATCTGGGAGCGGCAGATATGCATTACCCCCTCCTTAGTCTTGCCTACGGTTGTTTCTATCGGTGGCCCTGTTGAATGGTGATGGTGTTACGAGGCCCTTGCTAAAAGCTGTGACAATGCGCACGTTGCCGATTGCTAAGTGGATGTGCTGTGACTCATAATCAACATTGCAGTGAGTTTGCTTTTTAAAGGTTCGCCCGAGCAATGACTCTGTGCCTACATTCGTGGTACTTGGCAATGTGTAAAACAGCATGGGGACAGTTTCAGACTCCATAGAAACGACGACTCTGCATTTTCCAAGAAGCGCGTAGGATTGAGCCCCGTATGGGCTTAATTTGGCCGTCGTAGGATGAAGTAGTGGTTTGCCAAGTTGGATCCAATGCTTGTGCATTTCAGGGGAAAGGAATGGGGCTATGCCATACGGCAGAGAGGTTGAGCTTCACATCCCTCTCATTTTCCATTCTCCAAAACCAAGTGCAGCATGAATCTGAATCGACTTTGTTGTTCCTACACAAAGTGGTGCAACTGGAGCTCGATGCTAGCTCCTTCCTAGAGACTTTGCCGGTAGGAAAGGAACCCTGACCTCAGGTTGATCCCAAGTGGGAATAGCTAGACACTTCCGCTCAGGGCAGACTCGAGAAGACCTAGATTGCAAACCTTGTGTCATTCCCTGCGAGTGCCAGGAGGAGCCTTCTAGACCCTTCTCTCGATGGGCTAATAAGACGTATCCTGCAAGCGGACAAACGGGGATGTTACATTACCAAACCCGATCACTCCCATGCCTTGGCTAATCATCTTTCACAGATCCCTCAAAGCGATGATGAAGAATAAGATGATCCAAACCTTCCTGATGATGATTCCTTGTTTCTAGTCGAAACCATTGCCCCTTGGTACACAGACATAGCCAACCTCCTGGCAACCCAACAGTATCCCCATGTAATCTCTCAAGTCGTGAGAAGAAGAAGTGTCTATTGAAATCAACCCCCTACACCTTGTTGGATGGTGCTTTGTACAAAAAAGGAAAAGATGAGGTCTTGTCAAGATGTGTTTCAGGAGATGAGATTGAAATCATGTTGAAAGCATGCCATGACAAGCCATGTGGTGGACACTTCGTGGGAGAAGCGACAACCAGAAATGCCTTACTTAAAGGATATTGGTGGTTGACCCTCCACAAGGATGCCTATGACTATTGCAAACATTCTGATACTTGTTAGTGAATGGAAAAGACTACCAAATCTAGCACCATGCCACTACAACCCATTCTTCCCCTAAAGTTATTCGAGAAGTGGGGAATTGCTTTCATTGGTCCCATTGATATGCCAACCCGAAGGAAATAGAATAAATACATCTTGGTCTATACACAAAATATGTGACAAAATGGTGTGAAGCCAAATCTTTGAAGTGACATGATGGCAACAACGTGGCCCTATTCCTATACGAGAATATCATCACCCATTTTGGCAGTCCTCTAGCAGTCGTCAGTGATAGAAGTACTCACTTCCTCAACAAGATTATGGAAGAATTGATAGAGCTCTACAAGATCCGCCATTTTTGGTCCACACCCTATTACTCTAGAGCCAATAGCCAAGTCGAAGTTACTAATTGCATCCTCTGCTCGATTCTGACAAAAATGATAGCTGCACATCATCGTGATTGGGATGATCGACTTATAGAGGCCCTCTGGGTGTACACACAGAACCTCTCATAAGGCTGCTACATGACAAACCTCTTTCTAGTTTAGTGTATGGAATAGAAGCCATATTTCCTCTTGAACTCCACCTACCCTCTCTGCGTGTGGCTAACAAAGAATGCTTGGGAGATGACAAGTCCCTGTAACACCGTCTCTTGCACTTGGAATGTGTAGATGAGACTTGCAGGCTATACATTGAATGGAAGCCACGAAAGCTCATAGAAAGGCCTATCATGACAGCTTCATCAAGTAGGAGTTCAAGGAAGGCGACCTAGTCCTAGCCTATGATTCTCCATTTGACAAGTTTCCAAGAAAGCTTCAACAACAATGGATTGGCCCTTATAAGGTATTTTTCGTCAATGTATTACTCTCCCTAGGATCCCTAACAATCGTCATTGATAGCTTTCTCATTCCTTGCACGATGGTTGATACTGCTTTACCTAATGCTCTTGATGACCCTCTTGTTGATCCTGATGATGTGGCTCTGTTCTATTAGCCCCTCACAGCCACCTTCCCCTCCTCCTTGGCTTCCTTTTCAACTGATGTAGCAGAGGTGGTGAGGATGGTTCTAATACATGGTGTTCGTGCCATTCTCCTCTTTCAAAAAAAAAAAGATATATCGATCATGGGAGAAAAGGACTTAGGTCCTTGTCATGCTAACCTATTTTTTGAGAAAAGGTGGAAACACCCTTGGCAGTAAGGCAAAAGAAAAAAAAAGAAAAAAAAATTATGGGAGAAAAGGAAGAAATTCCTTGTCATAATAGGCCTCGTTCCAAGAAAAAAACAGGTGGTGCACACCCTTGGAAAGGAAGTTGACTGTGGAAAATGTGGTAACACCCCGTAGTCCAGGATAGCTGAATCTCTCGTAGAGCTTTCGCAGCAAACATTCCCAAGCCGCCTCCCTTGGTGTGGTGAATCCTGTAACCCCATTAGTACTTCTGATTCCTCCAACATACAATATTTTCAATATGCAATCCAAGCACTGCATGTGTTGCCTACCTCCCTAGTATGCCTCTTCATCAACCAATCCACATTGATATGATAAACCAGACAAAGTTGATCTTCATTGACAAACCTAGAGCGACGAGAGCTTTTATCCTAGCTAGATAGGGATGCGAGTATGGGTTGCCCTCTATATTCATCAACAGAGCATGAGACAGAGGGTGGGATGAGTGACCAGTCCTTACCCTTTATATCCAATAGAGAGGTGAGATGTGTGAATGGAGTGTTGCACACACGAGATGGGCCTCTCAATACACAAAGCACAAAATTGATCTTAAGCATGGCACTATAAGGCTCCCTAGCCTTCCTTCTCGCATTGTATGCCCGCACATGGCGGGATACATAGTTACACCATCAATTCTGCACACAACATATAACCTCTGCACAAGTAACAATGAGGATACCATCAATGGGTTTTAGGAATGGGTTGCCCTCCTATATCTATTAACTGAGTGTGAGATACATGGGGAGTTGAGTGTGACTGATGTTTCCTCAAACAATTATTGAGAGACGTGATTGAGGGACGTTATGACATTTGGCATCATATACGTTATCCTTTCCCTATGCACACATAAGATGGATCTTTGCCATCACCACATGACATGTCACCATGTTCTATACAGTACACTACAAGGCTCCTTGGCTTTCTTTCTTGCACCTATGCCAAACAGGGTGGAACACACTAATGCACCATCAACTGTGCACGCTGGCATACTCCCTCTAAACCATCTTCCTTATTGATTTCTAAACTGGGTGTGAGACTGGGTTTCCATCATTATTCATGACAGATGATTTTTGATGCTGAGAAGTGCTTAAAAATTGCCAAAAATTACGAATATCAAGGGAAATTTTGACTTCGTCGAAGGCGGCGGTGGCAATCAGTATGATTTTAAGCGGCAAGTCCCTAAAGCACTGGTACTAATTTTCATGGAAAATCAAACGATGGCGGATGGCCGAGCTAGAGTTTTCCTAGATGCAAAACGATATCAGGAATCCAACACAAGTCTCGGATCTCAATTCTGAGGTTGTTTGATCCCCCATTTAATCCCCGCATGTGAAGCGACTACTGCATTCGGAAGCCGAGAAGAGTGTAACGAGGACCAGCTTTGTAGATTTCGATGCCATGAAACCACCCGTCCAGACAGATCTCGAATCCGATGTTGTTTGCCCCTCCAAAAGTGGAAAACCCACTTTTGCCGGAAGTGTGAAAGCAAAAGTCATGAACTAGATAATTTGGATTTTAAGCTTAAGCTCTAATTAAGAGCTTAAAGAAGCTCATGAAATGAAATGCCATTGGGGGGGGGGGGGGAGGGAGGGGCGTCAGTTTATTGGCACCTCATTTTTTCCCCATTTTTGATCATTTTATGATCAATCTGAGGCATGAGGAATCCTCTTGGCCCTGAGATGCTTCTATCGTTCGCCCTCCATCGCCATAAACAGATCAAGGAATGACGCACTAAGCAAGGAGATAAAAAACCAGTCTTTCTCTCTTCTCCCTCTCTCTCCTGCATAGAGGCCATTCATGTGGCAAGAATTAAGAAGAGAATCGGGTGATGGATGCTTGTCCAGGAGGCACCGGATTGTTCCAAGAGACTGAGGAGGCTGAAGACTGAAGATCTATGTTGAGATCCATGGCTGGTGGGTTGATACACAGTCCCAATTAATTATTCAAAAAACTCAAAACATACAAAAAGGTGGTATGCTCTATTTTATGAAAGAATTTTGCTTGTTTTTTATCGTTCATGGTCTAAATGGTGTGCACATGGGCTGAAATTTTATTTGAATGTTGCTTGTATTATTTTTTAGGGCTGCAATCACTATTATGCAGAATCGGTATTTATTTATAGAAATTATAAATTTTTAAAACTTGAAAAAATACTAATTTTGATGGAAAATGATAGTTATTTTGATTTTTAGTGGGAAAAAATGAGTGGACATGGGATAAAATAAGGAAAAATGCTAAGTTTCAGCTCAAATGATCAGTCATCAGAGGAAAATCACAAAATACCTATTTTCTATTAAAAATAAATAAGAAAAATAGAGAAAAATAGGGAAAAATGGGTTTCTTGCATTCGAAAAATATGGAAAAATAAGATCTATGTATATGAATGTCTGACGGGGATGAAGCATGAGGTTAAGCTTCATTTTGGTCATTGTCCTTTGTGTTAGAGTGCGTGTTTATTGCTTTTACATACAAAAAATGACATAAAAAACCCTCTACACCTATGCAACGCAGCAAAATCTAAACAATGAGGGGGAGGATGATGTTATACAACCGTTTAAATGCTGAAATGATAAAAATTTTGATTGTTTCCTTTATGCATAACATTTACGAGGCGGTTTATTCGAAAAATAATGAATCTAGTAGCACGAGGTTTGCCTTGGTGCTAGGTTAATACAACGAAGCATTGTGTATTAGCAGAAATTCATTAAAGGGGCTATTTTCGCACGACATAGACTGATTTCAAACCATAATTGTTTGTGCACAATCATCCACCATTGCATAAATCATACTCGTGGTATCTATTCCTGGCATGCATAGCAATTGGTTGAATATAAATGACCCATGCTGAAGAGAGTAAGGTACCCAAGCTGTAGGTCTAGATGGTGGATCCAAGGGGACAAGTGTGTGAGGATTAGTACATTCCTAGAATGATATAATAATGGTTCCAAGAGTGGAGTCTGTTTTGTATATGTTATATGTGTTAGTGGCGCATCTTGGGGCTAATCCCTTCTGTCGAAGTCCACTAAACTTCTCAAATCCAACCTTGAGGGTTGAAGCTTCAAGGCAGATGTTGGAAGAGATGGATGATCAAATAAAGTCAATAAGATAGGACATCCAAGCCGCCAAGGATAGACAAAAGGCATACGCGGATTTGAGGCGTCAAGATAGAATCTTCGAGGAAGGAGATATGGCCTTCATTTGCGTACATCTAAAGAAGAGTTCTCTATCCTTAGGAGATTGCAAAAAGCTAAGTCCAAGGTATTGTGGACCATACAAGATCCTTAAGTGCCTAGGACCTAATGCTTATTGACTGCAACTCCCTGAAAACCTAAAGGTTCATAATGTATTCCATATCAGCCTATTGAAGAAGTATGTATCTAATCCTAACCATGTACTTGATGACCAACAAGTTGTAATGCCTAGTCAAGGAGTCCTTGAGCTACGGCCTGACAGGATCTTAGATGTTAGGGAGAGACAACTAAGATCCAGAACCTTGAGAGAATGCCTCGTTCAGTGGAAAGATTATCCCAAAGAGGATGCCACTTGGATAGATGAAAGCACTCTCAACCATCAATATCCCCAATTTGTCTCGAGATGAGGACATCTCGATTCCTCCAAGGGGGAGAGAATGTAATATTCCCGCATATGAATCTCCTCTTAAGTTAGATAATAGCAATTTTTTTTAAAATTATCCCCTCCTTTCCCCAGCCGACGGTCGTGCTGGAGGAGAGGGAGGGGAGGCACGATGACTGTGCACCGTGATGGAGCTCATGGAAGGCTTGATGCTCATGCATCACACCGCGTGGGGGAGGGGAGGTATCTCTCCCTCTCCCTATAAAACCCATCGCCATGGGAGCTGGGAAGGGGGAGCTAGGAGCCGTGATGCCACCAGATTGAGGACGGTAAGGAGTGTTACGCTGCCATTAAGAGGGAGTTGGAAGAGAGAGCGTAACACTGTAACTGAGGAGGAGAGAAAAGTCAGGAAGAAGAGTCGCCATAGGCTGCCGAAATCGTGTGAGGGAAGGAGCTGAGATTCGTGAGGCTAAGGGCCGTGAGGGAGTGATCAAGCGTGGTGAGGGAAGATGCCCTCACATCATTGTTGAAGGCTACCATTTGCTGTGTTAGCGCCATTGCCTAGAGCTGAGCACACCTTCAAACACCGTCGCTGCTTCAGTAAGTCGTCAAAATCATCCCCTCTTTCCTCCGCGTGGTTTTGATAGCCACAGAAGCTTCCAAGAAGCTTCTTGGAAGCTTTTAAGGGGGCTCCCTAAGCCCCCTTTCATATTGCAAATCCCTCAAAGGTTCATTTTAGCCTCGAGGTCCTTTAGAACTCCCTTTCTATTGGCCTTCCCAAGCAATCACTTATATCCCCAGAAATTGGACCTTTTCTCCTTGCATCCCCCATAAGGAACACTAGTTGGATTTTAAAGGCCTTTCCCTAGCCTTCCCACACACGTCCTCAAATCCCTTCTCATGGATTTTTCTCTCCCCTAGCCAGTTTTAAGCCCTTTCATAGCATGTCCACAAGGCTATTTAACCCGGGTTCCTTTTAAATCCTTCCCACACAAATAGCCATTTTAGAAATTCCCGTGGATTTCCCCCCCCTCACAAGTTATCTTAAAAGTCCTTCCTAGGGAGTTTTATAAACCCTTTCCAAAGGGGTTCTTATAACCCGTAATTTATGCAACCTTTCCCCCTTTGCTTACTACCAAGCTATTTTTTTTCTTTCCCCCTTTCCGTGTAGACAAATTGCATCCCCGGAGCTTCTATGAAAGGAAGGGGAAATTCATAAGTTCCATTTCTAAGGCCCGATTCCAAAAGATGGTGCAATCAGTCAAGGAAGCCGAATCACAAAGGGAGTTTCGTGTGTGAAGGAGATAGACCAAGATCATAAGTCTGCGGCCAAGGCGAGAAAGTCGAATATGCAATGGCCCCTAAGAAGGCATAAGGCGCAACCGCAGGAGAATCATCTCCTAACATCCATGTGGACATTTCACCACAAGCCCAGGTTTTTCTTCCTAATTTTGAATGACGTTGTAATATTCCAATTGTGCATGGATCATTTATGAAATTAGGATGCACTTTTCCGATTGAAATACCTTGGCTGAATTAAAGGAAATAACTTCGATCAAAGAATCGGTCATTTGTATTAAACGAATGAAAAAGAAGAGCATAAGATCTTTATGCATTCCTGGCAAGTGGTTATTATGCATTGCAAAGTAACGAACTTAGATTAACTAATGCCCATCTTTATAAAATTGAAATTACTGATGTACACTTTCGATTATGCATGGGAAAGAATAAATCATATGTCGCATTATTAGGCATCTTTCCTTCGAAATGATTCATTAAAAGAAGGTCGCTAATAATCCGTAGGAATTTACAAGGCATGGAAATGGTTCTTAAAACTGCACAAAGTAGATTAAAATCTAGTCAATTGGCTTAAATCTCAATCAACTACGTAAATAGTTACGAAAGGTTGTACAATGCTTATTCAGCATATGAAAATCTCATTTAGAAAAGAAGTTAGAAAAAGGTTGCATGGTTCAAATAAAACCCTATCGCTTAGTAGCATGAATTCTTAAATGCATCAATAGAAGTTATGTCGTAACTTAGCATATGCTTTGGTTTTAACCAGAAAAGTAGGATTTGTAAATATACTCAAATGTAGGAAATGAATCATGTGGTTACGAGAAGGGTATCGTAAATACCTTCAAGAATAGATAAGTAAATTGGTTTACCCTAAAGGCTTGCCCTCATTCACGGAATGTAGGGACAATAGGACACACTTGCGAGAAACGATCTAGGGTTTTTACCCTAAGGATCGCTCGCTAAAAGAATGAAACTCGATTTGGGTTTGGGCCTTTAGGACCGACAATATCGACCTAGTGCAATCAGGAACGGATTGTTATGAAGATACCCTAACCCTGTTTCCTATCTAATCATGATTTCATGATTAGAAAATGCCATTCGATGGGTAAAATAGTTCCATGATTTTGATGCCACACTCGCGCAATAGGTTGCAGAGTTGCATGATCTTGTGATTTGATCAAAAGAGAATGGCCAATTCCTCGGAATGAGATTGGCAGATTCTTACGCAAGTTTATCTTGCAAGAGTAGAAATAATCATCGTGATATAGTACCTTTCTTGGGTAAAGTAACCAAGATACGGGGATTAGATATTTGCTTGGAAGCAAAGGACCAATTAGTAAATTGGAATAACATATTTACTGCTAATAGAAATCAAGGAATTGGTTAAGTTGGGTTAGCAGGGTACGGCCCTAACCCAAGGATATAGGGTTAAAAAACAAACCCTTGGGGATCTTGCCAAGTCACAATTGATCCTGGATCGAGTGCTGGATGCATTCAGAGAGAAAGATTCACTCCTTAGCAATTGGCCAAATAAAGGACCACTGGAATTGATTGTGCTTGTAAGAGTTTAGAAAGCCCTGTTTGCATTGTTTGCTCAAGGGACTAAAGGATGAAAAGATATCTAATGCTTCAAGTTGAAGGCCTGAAGGGAGAGGCAGCTTCAGTTACCCCCGACTACCTGCCTGACCCTAACCAAGGGGGTTGTTGACCGCGCTGGGAACGTGGACCGAACCCGCTGCGAGAGGTCTCTCTGTTGAGCTCTACTTGGAGCAGGAGGACGCTTGGGTGCCAGGGGGGGCTCTAGCCGTAAATCCCTCACCTTCCGGGTCCTGCACAAGAGGCTAACGTAACTTGGGATTGGATCTCGAGGCCCGCATACTAGTCTACGGGCAGAAGCTTGGAATAGTGATCACTATGGATTATTGGATAGCCTTCGGGCGGATTATGGACAAGCCTACGGGCAAAACTCCTTGTATTCAAAGATAAAATGATGAAAGGTTAAAAAAGAACTTGCTTGATATTGTTTTTTCTATGTCACGTGATAAGATTACGTGAAGGAACCAGTGCCTAACACGATTAATTAAAGAAGCTGATTGTTATATGTCAAATTAATGTGTTAGATAATTACATAACTAAAACAAACCGAGGAAAGTGCGGAGGATGGGCCATAGGTCCGTCCTACGGTTGGGTGGTCTCGGTTAGCCGGGAACTTTTCTCAAAATCTCGAAGAACAGCTGAATGATCGTCAAAGAAAATGAATAAAGAAAGCAATAACCTAGAGTTATGTCTTAACCGATTTACACTATTTTAGGGGAACGGAATGGGACTATGCCTTATGGCAAAGAGGTTGAGCTTTGCATCCCCCTCATTTCCCATTCTCCTTGAACCAAGTGCAGCGTAAATCCACTTCGGATCTGGCGTTTCTGCGTAAAGTAGTATGCTTGGGTCCGACGCTAGTTGCTGTTAGATAATGACCAATCAGGATAACCCTAATTCTGGTCGATCCTAAGTGGGAACGGCCAGGATACTTCCGCTACGTGGCAGACGCGGGAAGACCTAGATCGCAAATCCCGTAACATTCCATGGGAGTGCCAGGCGGAGCTTTCTAGACATCCTTTCCGATGGACTGCTAAGACGTGTCCTGGATGATACTAAGAGGACACGTTACAAAGCATGCTAAAATGAGTTGGCAAGTATCTTGCTAAATATGGGATTAGAAGACAGTTAACTTGCAGCTATACACTGCAGCAAATTGGTGTAGTAGAAAGATAAAATAGGGTACTGATGGAATTGGGAAGAGCTATGCTGAATGAGAAGAGTTTGCCAAATGGTTATTGGGCTGAAGCAGTAGTGACTGTTGTCTATGTGCTAAATAGAACCCCTACAGCATGGATTTATGATGTAACTCCATATGAGAGGTTGTACGTCATAAGCCTGACATTTCACACTTGAATGTATTTGGCAGCATTGCATGTGTGCATGTTCCTGATGAAAAAAAGGAAGAAATTGGACCCTAAAGCTGTCAAGAGTGTGTTCCTTGGTTATGCACAAGACCAGAAAGCTTATAAGTGTTATGTACCATCTACACATGAGACATTGATTAGCAGAGATGTTGTTTTTGATGAGCTGGCATCGTGGTATGATAATCCTATTGTAGTGACTATATTGATGGATCAGCGAGCACTAGTAATGTTGAAAATACACCTATAGTGAGTGCATCTATGAGTGATCCTGTAGGTGATGGGTCATCTTCAGTAAGTCCTTGGTCAGGATGCTTGCGGAGTCATACTTCTACGTCCACTGACACGAATATGTTAGTGAGGGGGATATTGGATAAGGGAAAAGAAAAGATGATTGAGGATGTGATAAGTCCACTTACAACAAGTTATGAGACATCCAATAGTGACAGTTTGGATAGTGAGTTGGGCATTTTGTCTGTTATGATGTTTGGAGCAAGGCAGAGTCATTATGTACTGCCTCATGAGATGCATGCTCAAAGTGAGTCACATTTATGCAGATGTGAGAGAGTCAGAAAACTAGTTGAGAGGTTTACATACATTGGTTATTCAGCTTTCCATTATGCATATAAGGCTAGTGTGATAGGTTACAAAGAATCTACAAAGTTTGATGATGCAGTTACAGATGATAATTGGTGTGCTGCCATGAATGAGGAGTATGCAGCCTTGGCTAAAAATGAGACATGGGAATTGGTTGCGTTTTGTGAAGGAAAAGTCTCCATTGGCTGCAAATGAGTGTACAAGGTTAAGTGCAAGTGAGATGGTTCGTTAGAATGCTATAGGGCTCGATTGGTTGCAAAAGGGTATGCACAACAGTATGGCCTTGACTATAAGGATACTTTCAGTCCGATGGCTAAAATGGAAACAGTCAGAACTTGGCAGCATGCAAAGGCTAGAAATTATGGCAAATGAATATCAAGAATGCTTTCTTGAATGGCGATTTGGTTGAGGAAGTATATATGGAGCAGCCTGAAGGCTATGTTCACCGGGACTTTCCTACATATATATGTAAGCTGAAAAAGACTTTATACGGGATGAAATATGCACCTAGAGCATGGAATGCTCATATTAGTAGTTATTTATAGCAACATGGATTTAGATTGGGTGATGCAGATCTCAGTCTATTCACGAAGAAGATAGATCATGTATATGTGTTTCTAGTGGTTTATGTGGATGATCTTATCATCACTGGAGATGATAAAGAGGGAATTGCTGAAATTAAATCATGTTTATAGGCTGATTTCAGAGTCAAAGACCTTAGTGATCTAAAGTATTTTCTTGGGACTAAGGTAGTCTCTACACCTCAAGGTATATGATTGCTACAGAAACAATATGCTCATAACATGTTATAGAAGTATGGTATGGCTAAATGCAAGCCTATGGAGACACCTCTTGATCAGAATGTCAAGCTACATATTGATGTTGGGAATGACATAGAGAATGTGACCATGTATCGACAGATGGTGGGCAGCTTGATATACTTGACTATTACCCATCCTGACTTATGTTATGCAATGGGGCTGATTAGTCAGTTCATTCAGAAGCCTCACCAACCACATTTAGATTAGTTAGGAGGATCATGAGATATGTAAAGGGTAGTACAGATTATGGGTTGTTTTATGCATATGGAAAATTCCTTGACTTGACAGGGTTTACTGATGCTGATTGGGATGGTTGTGCCTATGACAGGAGGTCAACCAGCATTTGGATTGTGAAGCAACATGATGAGTTGTGCAGAGTAAGAACCAACCTATTGTTGCATTGTCCAGTACAGAAGCTGAGTACAGAGGAGCTACCTTAGTCACTTGCAAAGAAGTTTGGTTGATGAAACTACTGAAAGACTTGGGAATATAGCTTGAAAGTAGAGTGAGATTGCATTGTGATGACCTCATTAGTGTTATGTTGGCTAGCAATCATGTCTACCATGCTAGGTCCAAACATATTGAGGTTCACTACCATTTCATAAGAGAAATGGTTCTTACAGGGAAAATTGACTTGATTCATGTGAAGATTAAAGACCAGGTAGCAGATATATTTACCAAGTCTCTTGGTAAAGAAAAGCTCATATACTTTAAACAACTACTTGGAGTTTATCAGATGGTTTGAGCTTGAGGGGGAGTTTTAGAATATCAAGCTCTTGTTACTCTTTAGTTAGTTTGTCTTTATATGTGTGACCGACATGAGCTAGATACAACTTTGCACGTGTGACATTCAATAAGTCGGTGTAGTTAGTGACTTAACCATAGTTAGTATTGGTTAGTCATACCTATGTGTGTAAGTCTCTTTCAGTGAGTATGGTGAAAGAATAATGGAAGAAGAACAACAATGAGCTAAGGCTCATCTTCTAATCCACTCTGTCTCTCTCCCTCTCTTCCAAGAGATGTTGAGAAGCAACTCGACACTCAAATGGAAGCATTAGTTGCAAAGGACTTGGATGTTGCTGAATTAAAAGTAGAGACAGTAATTGAAGAGACCACTATAGAGTTTGATGAGCCATCTGACACTCCTTCAAGCCTTACTATTCAATCTTTGCCTATTTTCCCAATTAAAGACAAGGAGTACATATTATTGTCTAATCTCCAAATTCTTTTCAATTTGAGAGAGGATTATTGCTTGACAGTTATTGCAAAGGAATCTATAGATGAAAAAGGCATAGTGGATGTTGAAAATGAGTCCAAGGAGGACTTACTTAAATTAGATACTCAAATGTCTAATGATAAGTTTATAGATGCATCAAATGCTTTTTCCCTATGTGTAAGCAAGGTTAAAGATGTTGAGAGAGAGTTATAGGCTACTGATAGAGAGTTTGACCAATTTCAAGAGAATCTTGGAATCTCCAATTTTGGAATTGAGGAGTCAGAATATGTAAAAGATCTTAAGGATATCAAGGATACATCAATTAGCTTATGGAATCCAAGAAAACTTGAGAGTGATGAAAATCAAATGGTAATGCATTCTTTTGTTCTTGTGGAACCACATACATATTTTCATTTTTTTTCATTCTAAGTGTTGCTTTTATAGTTGGAGATTACAAACAATGATAATTTCTTGGGAAGAGCCAAAGGATCGAGAGTTGGTGGTAGTT